>NW_028301612.1:4545454-4848484 GCF_987345545.1 Pholcus phalangioides | reverse complement strand
CTCCGCACTCACGAGGCTCCTTCGAGTCATCTTGGGAGCAGATCGAGGAGCTGGCCGTCCCTTTATTCGTGGTGGAGCTTTCTCTTTCGTCACTGCATAGGAGTTCTCACTTTTTGGTGCTCCAGAACGGAGACCCCTGCGAGTCTTCTTGGATGCAGGACGAGTGTCTTGCCACAATTTTGCCCGTCGGACTTTCCTCTGCATCACTCCATCGAAAATTCCACTATGTGGCGCTGTGTCGAGATAGCTACCGTAATTTGCGCAGAGTATTGGGCTATCTTCTGGCAATATGAAAAGCTTCTCGCTCTCACCCTTCTCGTCCTCAGTTGGTGTAGTACACGAACTGCCTTCTCCTTTGCCGAGCACAAACGTTCTGTTCAGAACGTCGACAACAGTTTCTGCAGATTCAGCTGCGATGCCGAAAGTTCTATTGAGAATGTTTCCTTCATTCTCCGAAGAGCGTGAGTAAGGCACGTGAGGCATATCGTGTAACAGAGGTTCGATAGGGTCCTCTTCATCAGGGTACTCGACTTTGTACGTTGATGAAACGTTCACATTTTCGATCCCCGAGAGATCCTGCTCTTCTACGCAAAATTGGCTCTGTCTGCAGGCAGTCTCGATACCATGAAGTGCCCACGAAGGTAAGCCTCCTGCAGGCATTTTGACTGCCCCGGATCGATCCCAACGGCGGCGACGTCGTGAACGGTGGCTGCTGTCCGATGCTGATTCTGAAGATACAGCAACTGAGCGACGCCACAGCCACAAAAAGCACAAGCAAAGTACAAACGCAATTGCGTCAATACAGAACATATTGACGATGAATGAAAAAAACACGAAGAATGCACTAATATATACAAAATATACAATATACTACAATCTACACACGTGTATACGCACACGCAAACACCCACGCACTTAGGATGTTACTATCAAATCGTATCCGTTAATACGAATCCACCGATAACGTGATGGAAAATTATAAGGGTCGACTCCCGGCCGCAAAACGAGCAAACGATAAATCGAATAAACGAGAAACAGCGAGGAGCCGAGGACGGGCGCGCAAAAAACTCTTCCTTATATACACAGGTGGCGAATTTTTTCTTTGAATTTTTGGGAAAATTCCAAGAATATTTTGGAAAATTCCGAGAATTTTTTAGAAAATTCGGGTTGACGTCAAGGCTGCTTGCACATCCAGGTAAAAAAATTCTAGGAATTACAGTGTAATTCCAAGATCACTTTGGATACGTATGTCTGGGCCTGTGAATGCGGATAGTTGTAGCTGGTTTGACGTCTAAAAATGAATCGTTCTGGTTGTATTGGTTTTTTTCTTACATTGAGAAACGTTTCTAATTTGATCAAATTCACATTTGTGTCATTGTGGACGTTTTAACAGCGCCATCTCGTGTTAACACTCTGTCGGAGTGAATTCTGGGATTCGAATGTTTACGCAGCAGATGGAAAAGAGGACTATTCAGAAAAAATTCGTGGCAAAACTCGCCGATTACGGCAATGACGAGATGATCAAGGGATTATCGACGGGCAGTTAAGTTAGTTTAATATGATCGTGGACTCTGTTTTCAAGCATGTAACCAAGGGACGACTTTGAGTAACGAAGTGCATCATATCTTCATTAGAGCATCGCCATCTAGTGGCGAGATAAAAAAGTACGGATTTGTTTAAGGTACACTGGAGTTCGCACCCGCCTTAAAAGCGAACCTGATGATACTCAGGCTGGTTAAACCATGCATAATAGTTTAAAATCAGAAGCCACCTGGTCGTCTATATGACTTTCCCAAACGAGCGAAATTGTATTGAGAAAAGTATTGAGATTCTGTAAATTATGATGACCATTTGTAACCTTATACTCTATTTTTCTATTTTATAATTATATATTTTTTAAATATATTTGTCAAATGTTTAGAAATCATATTGAATGGTTTTGCTGACATTGTTGGAGTTTTTCATGTATATACACATATCATTTTTTTTGTCTAAATGGAAACATATCGCAAAATATGCTGTAAACTTACGTGGTGTTAATCACTTTGTGAAACTGATTTGTTTAATATTGCAGATATTGGGAATGTTTGCAATCGACGACATTTATTTTTGAAAGTAAGTGTAATCTGATGGGGTAGAAGATGTTTTAACCCCTGAAAACTGTTAACAGCATATTGATATTGTTTTGTATTAGTGAGAATATTTTATATATAAAGGGTTATATATAGTTTTAAAAAAAAATGTACTGGTGGTTGTTTTTAAGCAACCATTTTGCCATTGACTGATCAATATCTCTACCTAAGTAGAGGAACGAAGAAGACGAGAGCTTAGTGCTCGGTACTTCGCATCAACTAGCAACGGAACACGCAGAATATTCGATGCGACCTTCGCTACCAGAAAGAACATGAGGTAGATCTTGAATAACACGTCCTACGCTGATGAACCACCTGGTGGCTACCGTTATGTACTCAAGCAGTGTTCCTCTTTGTGGGCAATGTTGAGCGGGGGTTATATCTTTCCTGAAGAAACCAGAAGACACAGTTGAGCATTCGTTTGAAGCCCATTCATCAAGCGTGCTTCTTCTGGAGACTACCATCTTGTCTTCCCAGCAAGGGTGGCCCTATCAGTAGCTCAACCACCACTTTTGTAGCTATCGCGATTACTCAAGCCTCCTCGCCACTAAAAACGCAGTCAATGTGAGGCGCGAATAATAGGAACAAGCTAAGCTTCTTTCCTGTTCGCCAGATGATATCTTTGGGCATTTGTTTCAAACATATTCATCAAGCCTGCTTCGTCTGGAACCTACCATTTTGTCTTCCCAGCAAGGGTGACCCTTCCAGTAGCTTAACTACCGCTGGTATAGCCATCGTGGTCATCGGTTCACTCAAGCCTCCTCGCCACGACAAGGCGCAGACACTGAGAGGAGGGAATCACGGAGAGAGCAAAGAGCTTCTCCCCGTTCGTCAGGTTTCCATCACAGAACCTGGGATCCTACACCTAGAAGAAAAACAAAGAAAAAGATTAATAAATGAAAAATATTAAATATAATTTCACACAAAAGAATGCAGAACTAAATGAACTCCATACAAAAAACATGCAAAACTAATGAACTGGCATAAAAAAATTGCAAAACTGAAAACTAAAGTAATTTTTTTTTTTTTTTTTTTTTTTTTTTTTTGCGCCGCTGTCGGATATTCGTCCCTCGTCATCTATTACACCATTTCGTAGATGATGAGTATTGTACAGGCCGTTGGAAATAAATTGAGACTCGCTTTTATCGATTTACCTAACTTGACTTGTTAGACCAGGTCGGTATTCAAGGTCAACCTCGATATCTGCGTCAGATCTGATCTCCGCACTCACGAGGCTCCTTCGAGTCATCTTGGGAGCAGATCGAGGAGCTGGCCGTCCCTTTATTCGTGGTGGAGCTTTCTCTTTCGTCACTGCATAGGAGTTCTCACTTTTTGGTGCTCCAGAACGGAGACCCCTGCGAGTCTTCTTGGATGCAGGACGAGTGTCTTGCCACAATTTTGCCCGTCGGACTTTCCTCTGCATCACTCCATCGAAAATTCCACTATGTGGCGCTGTGTCGAGATAGCTACCGTAATTTGCGCAGAGTATTGGGCTATCTTCTGGCAATATGAAAAGCTTCTCGCTCTCACCCTTCTCGTCCTCAGTTGGTGTAGTACACGAACTGCCTTCTCCTTTGCCGAGCACAAACGTTCTGTTCAGAACGTCGACAACAGTTTCTGCAGATTCAGCTGCGATGCCGAAAGTTCTATTGAGAATGTTTCCTTCATTCTCCGAAGAGCGTGAGTAAGGCACGTGAGGCATATCGTGTAACAGAGGTTCGATAGGGTCCTCTTCATCAGGGTACTCGACTTTGTACGTTGATGAAACGTTCACATTTTCGATCCCCGAGAGATCCTGCTCTTCTACGCAAAATTGGCTCTGTCTGCAGGCAGTCTCGATACCATGAAGTGCCCACGAAGGTAAGCCTCCTGCAGGCATTTTGACTGCCCCGGATCGATCCCAACGGCGGCGACGTCGTGAACGGTGGCTGCTGTCCGATGCTGATTCTGAAGATACAGCAACTGAGCGACGCCACAGCCACAAAAAGCACAAGCAAAGTACAAACGCAATTGCGTCAATACAGAACATATTGACGATGAATGAAAAAAACACGAAGAATGCACTAATATATACAAAATATACAATATACTACAATCTACACACGTGTATACGCACACGCAAACACCCACGCACTTAGGATGTTACTATCAAATCGTATCCGTTAATACGAATCCACCGATAACGTGATGGAAAATTATAAGGGTCGACTCCCGGCCGCAAAACGAGCAAACGATAAATCGAATAAACGAGAAACAGCGAGGAGCCGAGGACGGGCGCGCAAAAAACTCTTCCTTATATACACAGGTGGCGAATTTTTTCTTTGAATTTTTGGGAAAATTCCAAGAATATTTTGGAAAATTCCGAGAATTTTTTAGAAAATTCGGGTTGACGTCAAGGCTGCTTGCACATCCAGGTAAAAAAATTCTAGGAATTACAGTGTAATTCCAAGATCACTTTGGATACGTATGTCTGGGCCTGTGAATGCGGATAGTTGTAGCTGGTTTGACGTCTAAAAATGAATCGTTCTGGTTGTATTGGTTTTTTTCTTACATTGAGAAACGTTTCTAATTTGATCAAATTCACATTTGTGTCATTGTGGACGTTTTAACAGCGCCATCTCGTGTTAACACTCTGTCGGAGTGAATTCTGGGATTCGAATGTTTACGCAGCAGATGGAAAAGAGGACTATTCAGAAAAAATTCGTGGCAAAACTCGCCGATTACGGCAATGACGAGATGATCAAGGGATTATCGACGGGCAGTTAAGTTAGTTTAATATGATCGTGGACTCTGTTTTCAAGCATGTAACCAAGGGACGACTTTGAGTAACGAAGTGCATCATATCTTCATTAGAGCATCGCCATCTAGTGGCGAGATAAAAAAGTACGGATTTGTTTAAGGTACACTGGAGTTCGCACCCGCCTTAAAAGCGAACCTGATGATACTCAGGCTGGTTAAACCATGCATAATAGTTTAAAATCAGAAGCCACCTGGTCGTCTATATGACTTTCCCAAACGAGCGAAATTGTATTGAGAAAAGTATTGAGATTCTGTAAATTATGATGACCATTTGTAACCTTATACTCTATTTTTCTATTTTATAATTATATATTTTTTAAATATATTTGTCAAATGTTTAGAAATCATATTGAATGGTTTTGCTGACATTGTTGGAGTTTTTCATGTATATACACATATCATTTTTTTTGTCTAAATGGAAACATATCGCAAAATATGCTGTAAACTTACGTGGTGTTAATCACTTTGTGAAACTGATTTGTTTAATATTGCAGATATTGGGAATGTTTGCAATCGACGACATTTATTTTTGAAAGTAAGTGTAATCTGATGGGGTAGAAGATGTTTTAACCCCTGAAAACTGTTAACAGCATATTGATATTGTTTTGTATTAGTGAGAATATTTTATATATAAAGGGTTATATATAGTTTTAAAAAAAAATGTACTGGTGGTTGTTTTTAAGCAACCATTTTGCCATTGACTGATCAATATCTCTACCTAAGTAGAGGAACGAAGAAGACGAGAGCTTAGTGCTCGGTACTTCGCATCAACTAGCAACGGAACACGCAGAATATTCGATGCGACCTTCGCTACCAGAAAGAACATGAGGTAGATCTTGAATAACACGTCCTACGCTGATGAACCACCTGGTGGCTACCGTTATGTACTCAAGCAGTGTTCCTCTTTGTGGGCAATGTTGAGCGGGGGTTATATCTTTCCTGAAGAAACCAGAAGACACAGTTGAGCATTCGTTTGAAGCCCATTCATCAAGCGTGCTTCTTCTGGAGACTACCATCTTGTCTTCCCAGCAAGGGTGGCCCTATCAGTAGCTCAACCACCACTTTTGTAGCTATCGCGATTACTCAAGCCTCCTCGCCACTAAAAACGCAGTCAATGTGAGGCGCGAATAATAGGAACAAGCTAAGCTTCTTTCCTGTTCGCCAGATGATATCTTTGGGCATTTGTTTCAAACATATTCATCAAGCCTGCTTCGTCTGGAACCTACCATTTTGTCTTCCCAGCAAGGGTGACCCTTCCAGTAGCTTAACTACCGCTGGTATAGCCATCGTGGTCATCGGTTCACTCAAGCCTCCTCGCCACGACAAGGCGCAGACACTGAGAGGAGGGAATCACGGAGAGAGCAAAGAGCTTCTCCCCGTTCGTCAGGTTTCCATCACAGAACCTGGGATCCTACACCTAGAAGAAAAACAAAGAAAAAGATTAATAAATGAAAAATATTAAATATAATTTCACACAAAAGAATGCAGAACTAAATGAACTCCATACAAAAAACATGCAAAACTAATGAACTGGCATAAAAAAATTGCAAAACTGAAAACTAAAGTAATTTTTTTTTTTTTTTTTTTTTTTTTTTTTGCGCCGCTGTCGGATATTCGTCCCTCGTCATCTATTACACCATTTCGTAGATGATGAGTATTGTACAGGCCGTTGGAAATAAATTGAGACTCGCTTTTATCGATTTACCTAACTTGACTTGTTAGACCAGGTCGGTATTCAAGGTCAACCTCGATATCTGCGTCAGATCTGATCTCCGCACTCACGAGGCTCCTTCGAGTCATCTTGGGAGCAGATCGAGGAGCTGGCCGTCCCTTTATTCGTGGTGGAGCTTTCTCTTTCGTCACTGCATAGGAGTTCTCACTTTTTGGTGCTCCAGAACGGAGACCCCTGCGAGTCTTCTTGGATGCAGGACGAGTGTCTTGCCACAATTTTGCCCGTCGGACTTTCCTCTGCATCACTCCATCGAAAATTCCACTATGTGGCGCTGTGTCGAGATAGCTACCGTAATTTGCGCAGAGTATTGGGCTATCTTCTGGCAATATGAAAAGCTTCTCGCTCTCACCCTTCTCGTCCTCAGTTGGTGTAGTACACGAACTGCCTTCTCCTTTGCCGAGCACAAACGTTCTGTTCAGAACGTCGACAACAGTTTCTGCAGATTCAGCTGCGATGCCGAAAGTTCTATTGAGAATGTTTCCTTCATTCTCCGAAGAGCGTGAGTAAGGCACGTGAGGCATATCGTGTAACAGAGGTTCGATAGGGTCCTCTTCATCAGGGTACTCGACTTTGTACGTTGATGAAACGTTCACATTTTCGATCCCCGAGAGATCCTGCTCTTCTACGCAAAATTGGCTCTGTCTGCAGGCAGTCTCGATACCATGAAGTGCCCACGAAGGTAAGCCTCCTGCAGGCATTTTGACTGCCCCGGATCGATCCCAACGGCGGCGACGTCGTGAACGGTGGCTGCTGTCCGATGCTGATTCTGAAGATACAGCAACTGAGCGACGCCACAGCCACAAAAAGCACAAGCAAAGTACAAACGCAATTGCGTCAATACAGAACATATTGACGATGAATGAAAAAAACACGAAGAATGCACTAATATATACAAAATATACAATATACTACAATCTACACACGTGTATACGCACACGCAAACACCCACGCACTTAGGATGTTACTATCAAATCGTATCCGTTAATACGAATCCACCGATAACGTGATGGAAAATTATAAGGGTCGACTCCCGGCCGCAAAACGAGCAAACGATAAATCGAATAAACGAGAAACAGCGAGGAGCCGAGGACGGGCGCGCAAAAAACTCTTCCTTATATACACAGGTGGCGAATTTTTTCTTTGAATTTTTGGGAAAATTCCAAGAATATTTTGGAAAATTCCGAGAATTTTTTAGAAAATTCGGGTTGACGTCAAGGCTGCTTGCACATCCAGGTAAAAAAATTCTAGGAATTACAGTGTAATTCCAAGATCACTTTGGATACGTATGTCTGGGCCTGTGAATGCGGATAGTTGTAGCTGGTTTGACGTCTAAAAATGAATCGTTCTGGTTGTATTGGTTTTTTTCTTACATTGAGAAACGTTTCTAATTTGATCAAATTCACATTTGTGTCATTGTGGACGTTTTAACAGCGCCATCTCCTGTTAACACTCTGTCGGAGTGAATTCTGGGATTCGAATGTTTACGCAGCAGATGGAAAAGAGGACTATTCAGAAAAAATTCGTGGCAAAACTCGCCGATTACGGCAATGACGAGATGATCAAGGGATTATCGACGGGCAGTTAAGTTAGTTTAATATGATCGTGGACTCTGTTTTCAAGCATGTAACCAAGGGACCACTTTGAGTAACGAAGTGCATCATATCTTCATTAGAGCATCGCCATCTAGTGGCGAGATAAAAAAGTACGGATTTGTTTAAGGTACACTGGAGTTCGCACCCGCCTTAAAAGCGAACCTGATGATACTCAGGCTGGTTAAACCATGCATAATAGTTTAAAATCAGAAGCCACCTGGTCGTCTATATGACTTTCCCAAACGAGCGAAATTGTATTGAGAAAAGTATTGAGATTCTGTAAATTATGATGACCATTTGTAACCTTATACTCTATTTTTCTATTTTATAATTATATATTTTTTAAATATATTTGTCAAATGTTTAGAAATCATATTGAATGGTTTTGCTGACATTGTTGGAGTTTTTCATGTATATACACATATCATTTTTTTTGTCTAAATGGAAAGATATCGCAAAATATGCTGTAAACTTACGTGGTGTTAATCACTTTGTGAAACTGATTTGTTTAATATTGCAGATATTGGGAATGTTTGCAATCGACGACATTTATTTTTGAAAGTAAGTGTAATCTGATGGGGTAGAAGATGTTTTAACCCCTGAAAACTGTTAACAGCATATTGATATTGTTTTGTATTAGTGAGAATATTTTATATATAAAGGGTTATATATAGTTTTAAAAAAAAATGTACTGGTGGTTGTTTTTAAGCAACCATTTTGCCATTGACTGATCAATATCTCTACCTAAGTAGAGGAACGAAGAAGACGAGAGCTTAGTGCTCGGTACTTCGCATCAACTAGCAACGGAACACGCAGAATATTCGATGCGACCTTCGCTACCAGAAAGAACATGAGGTAGATCTTGAATAACACGTCCTACGCTGATGAACCACCTGGTGGCTACCGTTATGTACTCAAGCAGTGTTCCTCTTTGTGGGCAATGTTGAGCGGGGGTTATATCTTTCCTGAAGAAACCAGAAGACACAGTTGAGCATTCGTTTGAAGCCCATTCATCAAGCGTGCTTCTTCTGGAGACTACCATCTTGTCTTCCCAGCAAGGGTGGCCCTATCAGTAGCTCAACCACCACTTTTGTAGCTATCGCGATTACTCAAGCCTCCTCGCCACTAAAAACGCAGTCAATGTGAGGCGCGAATAATAGGAACAAGCTAAGCTTCTTTCCTGTTCGCCAGATGATATCTTTGGGCATTTGTTTCAAACATATTCATCAAGCCTGCTTCGTCTGGAACCTACCATTTTGTCTTCCCAGCAAGGGTGACCCTTCCAGTAGCTTAACTACCGCTGGTATAGCCATCGTGGTCATCGGTTCACTCAAGCCTCCTCGCCACGACAAGGCGCAGACACTGAGAGGAGGGAATCACGGAGAGAGCAAAGAGCTTCTCCCCGTTCGTCAGGTTTCCATCACAGAACCTGGGATCCTACACCTAGAAGAAAAACAAAGAAAAAGATTAATAAATGAAAAATATTAAATATAATTTCACACAAAAGAATGCAGAACTAAATGAACTCCATACAAAAAACATGCAAAACTAATGAACTGGCATAAAAAAATTGCAAAACTGAAAACTAAAGTAATTTTTTTTTTTTTTTTTTTTTTTTTTTTTTGCGCCGCTGTCGGATATTCGTCCCTCGTCATCTATTACACCATTTCGTAGATGATGAGTATTGTACAGGCCGTTGGAAATAAATTGAGACTCGCTTTTATCGATTTACCTAACTTGACTTGTTAGACCAGGTCGGTATTCAAGGTCAACCTCGATATCTGCGTCAGATCTGATCTCCGCACTCACGAGGCTCCTTCGAGTCATCTTGGGAGCAGATCGAGGAGCTGGCCGTCCCTTTATTCGTGGTGGAGCTTTCTCCTTCGTCACTGCATAGGAGTTCTCACTTTTTGGTGCTCCAGAACGGAGACCCCTGCGAGTCTTCTTGGATGCAGGACGAGTGTCTTGCCACAATTTTGCCCGTCGGACTTTCCTCTGCATCACTCCATCGAAAATTCCACTATGTGGCGCTGTGTCGAGATAGCTACCGTAATTTGCGCAGAGTATTGGGCTATCTTCTGGCAATATGAAAAGCTTCTCGCTCTCACCCTTCTCGTCCTCAGTTGGTGTAGTACACGAACTGCCTTCTCCTTTGCCGAGCACAAACGTTCTGTTCAGAACGTCGACAACAGTTTCTGCAGATTCAGCTGCGATGCCGAAAGTTCTATTGAGAATGTTTCCTTCATTCTCCGAAGAGCGTGAGTAAGGCACGTGAGGCATATCGTGTAACAGAGGTTCGATAGGGTCCTCTTCATCAGGGTACTCGACTTTGTACGTTGATGAAACGTTCACATTTTCGATCCCCGAGAGATCCTGCTCTTCTACGCAAAATTGGCTCTGTCTGCAGGCAGTCTCGATACCATGAAGTGCCCACGAAGGTAAGCCTCCTGCAGGCATTTTGACTGCCCCGGATCGATCCCAACGGCGGCGACGTCGTGAACGGTGGCTGCTGTCCGATGCTGATTCTGAAGATACAGCAACTGAGCGACGCCACAGCCACAAAAAGCACAAGCAAAGTACAAACGCAATTGCGTCAATACAGAACATATTGACGATGAATGAAAAAAACACGAAGAATGCACTAATATATACAAAATATACAATATACTACAATCTACACACGTGTATACGCACACGCAAACACCCACGCACTTAGGATGTTACTATCAAATCGTATCCGTTAATACGAATCCACCGATAACGTGATGGAAAATTATAAGGGTCGACTCCCGGCCGCAAAACGAGCAAACGATAAATCGAATAAACGAGAAACAGCGAGGAGCCGAGGACGGGCGCGCAAAAAACTCTTCCTTATATACACAGGTGGCGAATTTTTTCTTAGAATTTTTCGGAAAATTCCGAGAATATTTTGGAAAATTCCGAGAATTTTTTGGAAAATTCCGAGAATTTTTTGGAAAATTCCGAGAATATTTTGGAAAATTCCGAGAATTTTTTAGAAAATTCGGGTTGACGTCAAGGCTGCTTGCACATCCAGGTAAAAAAATTCTAGGAATTATAGTGAAATTCCAAGATCACTTTGGATACGTATGTCTGGGCCTGTGAATGCGGATAGTTGTAGCTGGTTTGACGTCTAAAAATGAATCGTTCTGGTTGTATTGGTTTTTTTCTTACATTGAGAAACGTTTCTAATTTGATCAAATTCACATTTGTGTCATTGTGGACGTTTTAACAGCGCCATCTCGTCTTAACACTCTGTCGGAGTGAATTCTGGGATTCGAATGTTTACGCAGCAGATGGAAAAGAGGACTATTTATAAAAAATTCGTGGCAAAACTCGCCGATTACGGCATAGACGAGATGATCAAGGGATTATCGACGGGCAGTTAAGTTAGTTTAATATGATCGTGGACTCTGTTTTCAAGCATGTAACCAAGGGACGACTTTGAGTAACGAAGTGCATCATATCTTCATTAGAGCATCGCCATCTAGTGGCGAGGTAAAAAAGTACGGATTTGTTTAATGTACACTGGAGTTCGCACCCGCCTTAAAAGCGAACCTGATGATACTCAGGCTGGTTAAACCATGCATAATAGTTTAAAATCAGAAGCCACCTGGTCGTCTATATGACTTTCCCAAACGAGCGAAATTGTATTGAGAAAAGTATTGAGATTCTGTAAGTTATGATGACCATTTGTAACCTTATACTCTATTTTTCTATTTTATAATTATATATTTTTTAAATATATTTGTCAAATGTTTAGAAATCATATTGAATGGTTTTGCTGACATTGTTGGAGTTTTTCATGTATATACACATATCATTTTTTTTGTCTAAATGGAAACATATCGCAAAATATGCTGTAAACTTACGTGGTGTTAATCACTTTGTGAAACTGATTTGTTTAATATTGCAGATATTGGGAATGTTTGCAATCGACGACATTTATTTTTGAAAGTAAGTGTAATCTGATGGGGTAGAAGATGTTTTAACCCCTGAAAACTGTTAACAGCATATTGATATTGTTTTGTATTAGTGAGAATATTTTATATATAAAGGGTTATATATAATTTAAAAAAAAATGTACTGGTGGTTGTTTTTAAGCAACCATTTTGCCATTTACTGATCAATATCTCTACCTAAGTAGAGGAACGAAGAAGACGAGAGCTTAGTGCTCGGTACTTCGCATCAACTAGCAACGGAACACGCAGAATATTCGATGCGACCTTCGCTACCAGAAAGAACATGAGGTAGATCTTGAATAACACGTCCTACGCTAATGAACCATCTGGTGGCTACCGTTATGTACTCAAGCAGTGTTCCTCTTTGTGGGCAATGTTGAGCGGGGGTTATATCTTTCTTGAAGAAACCAGAAGACACAGTTGAGCATTCCTTTGAATCCCATTCATCAAGCGTGCTTCTTCTGGAGACTACCATCTCGTCTTCCCAGCAAGGGTGGCCCTATCAGTAGCTCAACCACCACTTTTGTAGCTATCGCGATTACTCAAGCCTCCTCGCCACGAAAAACGCAGTCAATGTGAGGCGCGAATAATAGGAACAAGGTAAGCTTCTTTCCTGTTCGCCAGAAGATATCTTTGGGCATTTGTTTCAAACATATTCATCAAGCCTGCTTCGTCTGGAACCTACCATTTTGTCTTCCCAGCAAGGGTGACCCTTCCAGTAGCTTAACTACCGCTGGTATAGCCATCGTGGTCATCGGTTCACTCAAGCCTCCTCGCCACGACAAGGCGCAGACACTGAGAGGAGGGAATCACGGAGAGAGCAAAGAGCTTCTCCCCGTTCGTCAGGCTTCCATCACAGAACCTGGGATCCTACACCTAGAAGAAAAACAAAGAAAAAGATTAATAAATGAAAAATATTAAATATAATTTCACACAAAAGAATGCAGAACTAAATGAACTCCATACAAAAAACATGCAAAACTAATGAACTGGCATAAAAAAATTGCAAAACTGAAAACTAAAGTAATTTTTTTTTTTTTTTCTTTTGCGCCGCTGTCGGATATTCGTCCCTCGTCATCTATTACACCATTTCGTAGATGATGAGTATTGTACAGGCCGTTGGAAATAAATTGAGACTCGCTTTTATCGATTTACCTAACTTGACTTGTTAGACCAGGTCGGTATTCAAGGTCAACCTCGATATCTGCGTCAGATCTGATCTCCGCACTCACGAGGCTCCTTCGAGTCATCTTGGGAGCAGATCGAGGAGCTGGCCGTCCCTTTATTCGTGGTGGAACTTTCTCCTTCGTCACTGCATAGGAGTTCTCACTTTTTGGTGCTCCAGAACGGAGACCCCTGCGAGTCTTCTTGGATGCAGGACGAGTGTCTTGCCACAATTTTGCCCGTCGGACTTTCCTCTGCATCACTCCATCGAAAATTCCACTATGTGGCGCTGTGTCGAGATAGCTACCGTAATTTGCGCAGAGTATTGGGCTATCTTCTGGCAATATGAAAAGCTTCTCGCTCTCACCCTTCTCGTCCTCAGTTGGTGTAGTACACGAACTGCCTTCTCCTTTGCCGAGCACAACCGTTCTGTTCAGAACGTCGACAACAGTTTCTGCAGATTCAGCTGCGATGCCGAAAGTTTTATTGAGAATGTTTCCTTCATTCTCCGAAGAGCGTGAGTAAGGCACGTGAGGCATATCGTGTAACAGAGGTTCGATAGGGTCCTCTTCATCAGGGTACTCGACTTTGTACGTTGATGAAACGTTCACATTTTCGATCCCCGAGAGATCCTGCTCTTCTACGCAAAATTGGCTCTGTCTGCAGGCAGTCTCGATACCATGAAGTGCCCACGAAGGTAAGCCTCCTGCAGGCATTTTGACTGCCCCGGATCGATCCCAACGGCGGCTGCTGTCCGATGCTGATTCTGAAGATACACCAACTGAGCGACGCCACAGCCACAAAATGCACAAGCAAAGTACAAACGCAATTGCGTCAATACAGAACATATTGACGATGAATGAAAAAAACACGAAGAATGCACTAATATATACACAATATACAATATACTACAATCTACACACGTGTATACGCACACGCAAACACCCACGCACTTAGGATGTTACTATCAAATCGTATCCGTTAATACGAATCCACAGATAACGTGATGGAAAATTATAAGGGTCGACTCCCGGCCGCAAAACGAGCAAACGATAAATCGAATAAACGAGAAACAGCGAGGAGCCGAGGACGGGCGCGCAAAAAACTCTTCCTTATATACACAGGTGGCGAATTTTTTCTTAGAATTTTTGGGAAAATTCCGAGAATATTTTGGAAAATTCCGAGAATTTTTTGGAAAATTATGAGAATTTTTTGGAAAATTCCGAGAATATTTTGGAAAATTCCGAGAATTTTTTGGAAAATTCGGGTTGACGTCAAGGCTGCTTGCACATCCAGGTAAAAAAATTCTAGGAATTACAGTGAAATTCCAAGATCACTTTGGATACGTATGTCTGGGCCTGTGAATGCGGATAGTTGTAGCTGGTTTGACGTCTAAAAATGAATCGTTCTGGTTGTATTGGTTTTTTACTTACATTGAGAAACGTTTCTAATTTGATCAAATTCACATTTGTGTCATTGTGGACGTTTTAACAGCGCCATCTCGTGTTAACACTCTGTCGGAGTGAATTCTGGGATTCGAATGTTTACGCAGCAGATGGAAAAGAGGACTATTCAGAAAAAATTCGTGGCAAAACTCGCCGATTACGGCAATGACGAGATGATCAAGGGATTATCGACGGGCAGTTAAGTTAGTTTAATATGATCGTGGACTCTGTTTTCAAGCATGTAACCAAGGGACGACTTTGAGTAACGAAGTGCATCATATCTTCATTAGAGCATCGCCATCTAGTGGCGAGATAAAAAAGTACGTATTTGTTTAAGGTACACTGGAGTTCGCACCCGCCTTAAAAGCGAACCTGATGATACTCAGGCTGGTTAAACCATGCATAATAGTTTAAAATCAGAAGCCACCTGGTCGTCTATATGACTTTCCCAAACGAGCGAAATTGTATTGAGAAAAGTATTGAGATTCTGTAAATTATGATGACCATTTGAAACCTTATACTCTATTTTTCTATTTTATAATTATATATTTTTTAAATATATTTGTCAAATGTTTAGAAATCATATTGAATGGTTTTGCTGACATTGTTGGAGTTTTTCATGTATATACACATATCATTTTTTTTGTCTAAATGGAAACATATCGCAAAATATGCTGTAAACTTACGTGGTGTTAATCACTTTGTGAAACTGATTTGTTTAATATTGCAGATATTGGGAATGTTTGCAATCGACGACATTTATTTTTGAAAGTAAGTGTAATCTGATGGGGTAGAAGATGTTTTAATCCCTGAAAACTGTTAACAGCATATTGATATTGTTTTGTATTAGTGAGAATATTTTATATATAAAGGGTTATATATAGTTTTAAAAAAAAATGTACTGGTGGTTGTTTTTAAGCAACCATTTTGCCATTGACTGATCAATATCTCTACCTAAGTAGAGGAACGAAGAAGACGAGAGCTTAGTGCTCGGTACTTCGCATCAACTAGCAACGGAACACGCAGAATATTCGATGCGACCTTCGCTACCAGAAAGAACATGAGGTAGATCTTGAATAACACGTCCTACGCTGATGAACCACCTGGTGGCTACCGTTATGTACTCAAGCAGTGTTCCTCTTTGTGGGCAATGTTGAGCGGGGGTTATATCTTTCCTGAAGAAACCAGAAGACACAGTTGAGCATTCGTTTGAAGCCCATTCATCAAGCGTGCTTCTTCTGGAGACTACCATCTTGTCTTCCCAGCAAGGGTGGCCCTATCAGTAGCTCAACCACCACTTTTGTAGCTATCGCGATTACTCAAGCCTCCTCGCCTCTAAAAACGCAGTCAATGTGAGGCGCGAATAATAGGAACAAGCTAAGCTTCTTTCCTGTTCGCCAGATGATATCTTTGGGCATTTGTTTCAAACATATTCATCAAGCCTGCTTCGTCTGGAACCTACCATTTTGTCTTCCCAGCAAGGGTGACCCTTCCAGTAGCTTAACTACCGCTGGTATAGCCATCGTGGTCATCGGTTCACTCAAGCCTCCTCGCCACGACAAGGCGCAGACACTGAGAGGAGGGAATCACGGAGAGAGCAAAGAGCTTCTCCCCGTTCGTCAGGTTTCCATCACAGAACCTGGGATCCTACACCTAGAAGAAAAACAAAGAAAAAGATTAATAAATGAAAAATATTAAATATAATTTCACACAAAAGAATGCAGAACTAAATGAACTCCATACAAAAAACATGCAAAACTAATGAACTGGCATAAAAAAATTGCAAAACTGAAAACTAAAGTAATTTTTTTTTTTTTTTTTTTCTTTTGCGCCGCTTTCGGATATTCGTCCCTCGTCATCTATTACACCATTTCGTAGATGATGAGTATTGTACAGGCCGTTGGAAATAAATTGAGACTCGCTTTTATCGATTTACCTAACTTGACTTGTTAGACCAGGTCGGTATTCAAGGTCAACCTCGATATCTGCGTCAGATCTGATCTCCGCACTCACGAGGCTCCTTCGAGTCATCTTGGGAGCAGATCGAGGAGCTGGCCGTCCCTTTATTCGTGGTGGAACTTTCTCCTTCGTCACTGCATAGGAGTTCTCACTTTTTGGTGCTCCAGAACGGAGACCCCTGCGAGTCTTCTTGGATGCAGGACGAGTGTCTTGCCACAATTTTGCCCGTCGGACTTTCCTCTGCATCACTCCATCGAAAATTCCACTATGTGGCGCTGTGTCGAGATAGCTACCGTAATTTGCGCAGAGTATTGGGCTATCTTCTGGCAATATGAAAAGCTTCTCGCTCTCACCCTTCTCGTCCTCAGTTGGTGTAGTACACGAACTGCCTTCTCCTTTGCCGAGCACAACCGTTCTGTTCAGAACGTCGACAACAGTTTCTGCAGATTCAGCTGCGATGCCGAAAGTTTTATTGAGAATGTTTCCTTCATTCTCCGAAGAGCGTGAGTAAGGCACGTGAGGCATATCGTGTAACAGAGGTTCGATAGGGTCCTCTTCATCAGGGTACTCGACTTTGTACGTTGATGAAACGTTCACATTTTCGATCCCCGAGAGATCCTGCTCTTCTACGCAAAATTGGCTCTGTCTGCAGGCAGTCTCGATACCATGAAGTGCCCACGAAGGTAAGCCTCCTGCAGGCATTTTGACTGCCCCGGATCGATCCCAACGGCGGCTGCTGTCCGATGCTGATTCTGAAGATACACCAACTGAGCGACGCCACAGCCACAAAATGCACAAGCAAAGTACAAACGCAATTGCGTCAATACAGAACATATTGACGATGAATGAAAAAAACACGAAGAATGCACTAATATATACACAATATACAATATACTACAATCTACACACGTGTATACGCACACGCAAACACCCACGCACTTAGGATGTTACTATCAAATCGTATCCGTTAATACGAATCCACAGATAACGTGATGGAAAATTATAAGGGTCGACTCCCGGCCGCAAAACGAGCAAACGATAAATCGAATAAACGAGAAACAGCGAGGAGCCGAGGACGGGCGCGCAAAAAACTCTTCCTTATATACACAGGTGGCGAATTTTTTCTTAGAATTTTTGGGAAAACTCCGAGAATATTTTGGAAAATTCCGAGAATTTTTTGGAAAATTCCGAGAATTTTTTGGAAAATTCCGAGAATATTTTGGAAAATTCCGAGAATTTTTCGGAAAATTCGGGTTGACGTCAAGGCTGCTTGCACATCCAGGTAAAAAAATTCTAGGAATTACAGTGAAATTCCAAGATCACTTTGGATACGTATGTCTGGGCCTGTGAATGCGGATAGTTGTAGCTGGTTTGACGTCTAAAAATGAATCGTTCTGGTTGTATTGGTTTTTTACTTACATTGAGAAACGTTTCTAATTTGATCAAATTCACATTTGTGTCATTGTGGACGTTTTAACAGCGCCATCTCGTGTTAACACTCTGTCGGAGTGAATTCTGGGATTCGAATGTTTACGCAGCAGATGGAAAAGAGGACTATTCAGAAAAAATTCGTGGCAAAACTCGCCGATTACGGCAATGACGAGATGATCAAGGGATTATCGACGGGCAGTTAAGTTAGTTTAATATGATCGTGGACTCTGTTTTCAAGCATGTAACCAAGGGACGACTTTGAGTAACGAAGTGCATCATATCTTCATTAGAGCATCGCCATCTAGTGGCGAGATAAAAAAGTACGTATTTGTTTAAGGTACACTGGAGTTCGCACCCGCCTTAAAAGCGAACCTGATGATACTCAGGCTGGTTAAACCATGCATAATAGTTTAAAATCAGAAGCCACCTGGTCGTCTATATGACTTTCCCAAACGAGCGAAATTGTATTGAGAAAAGTATTGAGATTCTGTAAATTATGATGACCATTTGAAACCTTATACTCTATTTTTCTATTTTATAATTATATATTTTTTAAATATATTTGTCAAATGTTTAGAAATCATATTGAATGGTTTTGCTGACATTGTTGGAGTTTTTCATGTATATACACATATCATTTTTTTTGTCTAAATGGAAACATATCGCAAAATATGCTGTAAACTTACGTGGTGTTAATCACTTTGTGAAACTGATTTGTTTAATATTGCAGATATTGGGAATGTTTGCAATCGACGACATTTATTTTTGAAAGTAAGTGTAATCTGATGGGGTAGAAGATGTTTTAACCCCTGAAAACTGTTAACAGCATATTGATATTGTTTTGTATTAGTGAGAATATTTTATATATAAAGGGTTATATATAGTTTTAAAAAAAAATGTACTGGTGGTTGTTTTTAAGCAACCATTTTGCCATTGACTGATCAATATCTCTACCTAAGTAGAGGAACGAAGAAGACGAGAGCTTAGTGCTCGGTACTTCGCATCAACTAGCAACGGAACACGCAGAATATTCGATGCGACCTTCGCTACCAGAAAGAACATGAGGTAGATCTTGAATAACACGTCCTACGCTGATGAACCACCTGGTGGCTACCGTTATGTACTCAAGCAGTGTTCCTCTTTGTGGGCAATGTTGAGCGGGGGTTATATCTTTCCTGAAGAAACCAGAAGACACAGTTGAGCATTCGTTTGAAGCCCATTCATCAAGCGTGCTTCTTCTGGAGACTACCATCTTGTCTTCCCAGCAAGGGTGGCCCTATCAGTAGCTCAACCACCACTTTTGTAGCTATCGCGATTACTCAAGCCTCCTCGCCACTAAAAACGCAGTCAATGTGAGGCGCGAATAATAGGAACAAGCTAAGCTTCTTTCCTGTTCGCCAGATGATATCTTTGGGCATTTGTTTCAAACATATTCATCAAGCCTGCTTCGTCTGGAACCTACCATTTTGTCTTCCCAGCAAGGGTGACCCTTCCAGTAGCTTAACTACCGCTGGTATAGCCATCGTGGTCATCGGTTCACTCAAGCCTCCTCGCCACGACAAGGCGCAGACACTGAGAGGAGGGAATCACGGAGAGAGCAAAGAGCTTCTCCCCGTTCGTCAGGTTTCCATCACAGAACCTGGGATCCTACACCTAGAAGAAAAACAAAGAAAAAGATTAATAAATGAAAAATATTAAATATAATTTCACACAAAAGAATGCAGAACTAAATGAACTCCATACAAAAAACATGCAAAACTAATGAACTGGCATAAAAAAATTGCAAAACTGAAAACTAAAGTAATTTTTTTTTTTTTTTTTTTTTTTTTTTTTTTTGCGCCGCTGTCGGATATTCGTCCCTCGTCATCTATTACACCATTTCGTAGATGATGAGTATTGTACAGGCCGTTGGAAATAAATTGAGACTCGCTTTTATCGATTTACCTAACTTGACTTGTTAGACCAGGTCGGTATTCAAGGTCAACCTCGATATCTGCGTCAGATCTGATCTCCGCACTCACGAGGCTCCTTCGAGTCATCTTGGGAGCGGATCGAGGAGCTGGCCGTCCCTTTATTCGTGGTGGAGCTTTCTCTTTCGTCACTGCATAGGAGTTCTCACTTTTTGGTGCTCCAGAACGGAGACCCCTGCGAGTCTTCTTGGATGCAGGACGAGTGTCTTGCCACAATTTTGCCCGTCGGACTTTCCTCTGCATCACTCCATCGAAAATTCCACTATGTGGCGCTGTGTCGAGATAGCTACCGTAATTTGCGCAGAGTATTGGGCTATCTTCTGGCAATATGAAAAGCTTCTCGCTCTCACCCTTCTCGTCCTCAGTTGGTGTAGTACACGAACTGCCTTCTCCTTTGCCGAGCACAAACGTTCTGTTCAGAACGTCGACAACAGTTTCTGCAGATTCAGCTGCGATGCCGAAAGTTCTATTGAGAATGTTTCCTTCATTCTCCGAAGAGCGTGAGTAAGGCACGTGAGGCATATCGTGTAACAGAGGTTCGATAGGGTCCTCTTCATCAGGGTACTCGACTTTGTACGTTGATGAAACGTTCACATTTTCGATCCCCGAGAGATCCTGCTCTTCTACGCAAAATTGGCTCTGTCTGCAGGCAGTCTCGATACCATGAAGTGCCCACGAAGGTAAGCCTCCTGCAGGCATTTTGACTGCCCCGGATCGATCCCAACGGCGGCGACGTCGTGAACGGTGGCTGCTGTCCGATGCTGATTCTGAAGATACACCAACTGAGCGACGCCACAGCCACAAAATGCACAAGCAAAGTACAAACGCAATTGCGTCAATACAGAACATATTGACGATGAATGAAAAAAACACGAAGAATGCACTAATATATACACAATATACAATATACTACAATCTACACACGTGTATACGCACACGCAAACACCCACGCACTTAGGATGTTACTATCAAATCGTATCCGTTAATACGAATCCACAGATAACGTGATGGAAAATTATAAGGGTCGACTCCCGGCCGCAAAACGAGCAAACGATAAATCGAATAAACGAGAAACAGCGAGGAGCCGAGGACGGGCGCGCAAAAAACTCTTCCTTATATACACAGGTGGCGAATTTTTTCTTAGAATTTTTGGGAAAATTCCGAGAATATTTTGGAAAATTCCGAGAATTTTTTGGAAAATTCCGAGAATATTTTGGAAAATTCCGAGAATTTTTTGGAAAATTCGGGTTGACGTCAAGGCTGCTTGCACATCCAGGTAAAAAAATTCTAGGAATTACAGTGAAATTCCAAGATCACTTTGGATACGTATGTCTGGGCCTGTGAATGCGGATAGTTGTAGCTGGTTTGACGTCTAAAAATGAATCGTTCTGGTTGTATTGGTTTTTTACTTACATTGAGAAACGTTTCTAATTTGATCAAATTCACATTTGTGTCATTGTGGACGTTTTAACAGCGCCATCTCGTGTTAACACTCTGTCGGAGTGAATTCTGGGATTCGAATGTTTACGCAGCAGATGGAAAAGAGGACTATTCAGAAAAAATTCGTGGCAAAACTCGCCGATTACGGCAATGACGAGATGATCAAGGGATTATCGACGGGCAGTTAAGTTAGTTTAATATGATCGTGGACTCTGTTTTCAAGCATGTAACCAAGGGACGACTTTGAGTAACGAAGTGCATCATATCTTCATTAGAGCATCGCCATCTAGTGGCGAGATAAAAAAGTACGTATTTGTTTAAGGTACACTGGAGTTCGCACCCGCCTTAAAAGCGAACCTGATGATACTCAGGCTGGTTAAACCATGCATAATAGTTTAAAATCAGAAGCCACCTGGTCGTCTATATGACTTTCCCAAACGAGCGAAATTGTATTGAGATTCTGTAAATTATGATGACCATTTGTAACCTTATACTCTATTTTTCTATTTTATAATTATATATTTTTTAAATATATTTGTCAAATGTTTAGAAATCATATTGAATGGTTTTGCTGACATTGTTGGAGTTTTTCATGTATATACACATATCATTTTTTTTGTCTAAATGGAAACATATCGCAAAATATGCTGTAAACTTACGTGGTGTTAATCACTTTGTGAAACTGATTTGTTTAATATTGCAGATATTGGGAATGTTTGCAATCGACGACATTTATTTTTGAAAGTAAGTGTAATCTGATGGGGTAGAAGATGTTTTAACCCCTGAAAACTGTTAACAGCATATTGATATTGTTTTGTATTAGTGAGAATATTTTATATATAAAGGGTTATATATAGTTTTAAAAAAAAATGTACTGGTGGTTGTTTTTAAGCAACCATTTTGCCATTGACTGATCAATATCTCTACCTAAGTAGAGGAACGAAGAAGACGAGAGCTTAGTGCTCGGTACTTCGCATCAACTAGCAACGGAACACGCAGAATATTCGATGCGACCTTCGCTACCAGAAAGAACATGAGGTAGATCTTGAATAACACGTCCTACGCTGATGAACCACCTGGTGGCTACCGTTATGTACTCAAGCAGTGTTCCTCTTTGTGGGCAATGTTGAGCGGGGGTTATATCTTTCCTGAAGAAACCAGAAGACACAGTTGAGCATTCGTTTGAAGCCCATTCATCAAGCGTGCTTCTTCTGGAGACTACCATCTTGTCTTCCCAGCAAGGGTGGCCCTATCAGTAGCTCAACCACCACTTTTGTAGCTATCGCGATTACTCAAGCCTCCTCGCCACTAAAAACGCAGTCAATGTGAGGCGCGAATAATAGGAACAAGCTAAGCTTCTTTCCTGTTCGCCAGATGATATCTTTGGGCATTTGTTTCAAACATATTCATCAAGCCTGCTTCGTCTGGAACCTACCATTTTGTCTTCCCAGCAAGGGTGACCCTTCCAGTAGCTTAACTACCGCTGGTATAGCCATCGTGGTCATCGGTTCACTCAAGCCTCCTCGCCACGACAAGGCGCAGACACTGAGAGGAGGGAATCACGGAGAGAGCAAAGAGCTTCTCCCCGTTCGTCAGGTTTCCATCACAGAACCTGGGATCCTACACCTAGAAGAAAAACAAAGAAAAAGATTAATAAATGAAAAATATTAAATATAATTTCACACAAAAGAATGCAGAACTAAATGAACTCCATACAAAAAACATGCAAAACTAATGAACTGGCATAAAAAAATTGCAAAACTGAAAACTAAAGTAATTTTTTTTTTTTTTTTCTTTTGCGCCGCTGTCGGATATTCGTCCCTCGTCATCTATTACACCATTTCGTAGATGATGAGTATTGTACAGGCCGTTGGAAATAAATTGAGACTCGCTTTTATCGATTTACCTAACTTGACTTGTTAGACCAGGTCGGTATTCAAGGTCAACCTCGATATCTGCGTCAGATCTGATCTCCGCACTCACGAGGCTCCTTCGAGTCATCTTGGGAGCAGATCGAGGAGCTGGCCGTCCCTTTATTCGTGGTGGAGCTTTCTCTTTCGTCACTGCATAGGAGTTCTCACTTTTTGGTGCTCCAGAACGGAGACCCCTGCGAGTCTTCTTGGATGCAGGACGAGTGTCTTGCCACAATTTTGCCCGTCGGACTTTCCTCTGCATCACTCCATCGAAAATTCCACTATGTAGCGCTGTGTCGAGATAGCTACCGTAATTTGCGCAGAGTATTGGGCTATCTTCTGGCAATATGAAAAGCTTCTCGCTCTCACCCTTCTCGTCCTCAGTTGGTGTAGTACACGAACTGCCTTCTCCTTTGCCGAGCACAAACGTTCTGTTCAGAACGTCGACAACAGTTTCTGCAGATTCAGCTGCGATGCCGAAAGTTCTATTGAGAATGTTTCCTTCATTCTCCGAAGAGCGTGAGTAAGGCACGTGAGGCATATCGTGTAACAGAGGTTCGATAGGGTCCTCTTCATCAGGGTACTCGACTTTGTACGTTGATGAAACGTTCACATTTTCGATCCCCGAGAGATCCTGCTCTTCTACGCAAAATTGGCTCTGTCTGCAGGCAGTCTCGATACCATGAAGTGCCCACGAAGGTAAGCCTCCTGCAGGCATTTTGACTGCCCCGGATCGATCCCAACGGCGGCGACGTCGTGAACGGTGGCTGCTGTCCGATGCTGATTCTGAAGATACAGCAACTGAGCGACGCCACAGCCACAAAAAGCACAAGCAAAGTACAAACGCAATTGCGTCAATACAGAACATATTGACGATGAATGAAAAAAACACGAAGAATGCACTAATATATACAAAATATACAATATACTACAATCTACACACGTGTATACGCACACGCAAACACCCACGCACTTAGGATGTTACTATCAAATCGTATCCGTTAATACGAATCCACCGATAACGTGATGGAAAATTATAAGGGTCGACTCCCGGCCGCAAAACGAGCAAACGATAAATCGAATAAGCGAGAAACAGCGAGGAGCCGAGGACGGGCGCGCAAAAAACTCTTCCTTATATACACAGGTGGCGAATTTTTTCTTTGAATTTTTGGGAAAATTCCAAGAATATTTTGGAAAATTCCGAGAATTTTTTAGAAAATTCGGGTTGACGTCAAGGCTGCTTGCACATCCAGGTAAAAAAATTCTAGGAATTACAGTGTAATTCCAAGATCACTTTGGATACGTATGTCTGGGCCTGTGAATGCGGATAGTTGTAGCTGGTTTGACGTCTAAAAATGAATCGTTCTGGTTGTATTGGTTTTTTTCTTACATTGAGAAACGTTTCTAATTTGATCAAATTCACATTTGTGTCATTGTGGACGTTTTAACAGCGCCATCTCGTGTTAACACTCTGTCGGAGTGAATTCTGGGATTCGAATGTTTACGCAGCAGATGGAAAAGAGGACTATTCAGAAAAAATTCGTGGCAAAACTCTCCGATTACGGCAATGACGAGATGATCAAGGGATTATCGACGGGCAGTTAAGTTAGTTTAATATGATCGTGGACTCTGTTTTCAAGCATGTAACCAAGGGACGACTTTGAGTAACGAAGTGCATCATATCTTCATTAGAGCATCGCCATCTAGTGGCGAGATAAAAAAGTACGGATTTGTTTAATGTACACTGGAGTTCGCACCCGCCTTAAAAGCGAACCTGATGATACTCAGGCTGGTTAAACCATGCATAATAGTTTAAAATCAGAAGCCACCTGGTCGTCTATATGACTTTCCCAAACGAGTGAAATTGTATTGAGAAAAGTATTGAGATTCTGTAAGTTATGATGACCATTTGTAACCTTATACTCTATTTTTCTATTTTATAATTATATATTTTTTAAATATATTTTTCAAATGTTTAGAAATCATATTGAATGGTTTTGCTGACATTGTTGGAGTTTTTCATGTATATACACATATCATTTTTTTTGTCTAAATGGAAAGATATCGCAAAATGTGCTGTAAACTTACGTGGTGTTAATCACTTTGTGAAACTGATTTGTTTAATATTGCAGATATTGGGAATGTTTGCAATCGACGAGATTTATTTTTGAAAGTAAGTGTAATCTGATGGGGTAGAAGATGTTTTAACCCCTGAAAACTGTTAACAGCATATTGATATTGTTTTGTATTAGTGAGAATATTTTATATATAAAGGGTTATATATAATTTTAAAAAAAAATGTACTGGTGGTTGTTTTTAAGCAACCATTTTGCCATTGACTGATCAATATCTCTACCTAAGTAGAGGAACGAAGAAGACGAGAGCTTAGTGCTCGGTACTTCGCATCAACTAGCAACGGAACACGCAGAATATTCGATGCGACCTTCGCTACCAGAAAGAACATGAGTAAGATCTTGAATAACACGTCCTACGCTAATGAACCATCTGGTGGCTACCGTTATGTACTCAAGCAGTGTTCCTCTTTGTGGGCAATGTTGAGCGGGGGTTATATCTTTCTTGAAGAAACCAGAAGACACAGTTGAGCATTCGTTTGAATCCCATTCATCAAGCGTGCTTCTTCTGGAGACTACCATCTTGTCTTCCCAGTAAGGGTGGCCCTATCAGTAGCTCAACCACCACTTTTGTAGCTATCGCGATTACTCAAGCCTCCTCGCCACGAAAAACGCAGTCAATGTGAGGCGCGAATAATAGGAACAAGCTAAGCTTCTTTCCTGTTCGCCAGAAGATATCTTTGGGCATTTTTTTCAAACATATTCATCAAGCCTGCTTCGTCTGGAACCTACCATTTTGTCTTCCCAGCAAGGGTGACCCTTCCAGTAGCTTAACTACCGCTGGTATAGCCATCGTGGTCATCGGTTCACTCAAGCCTCCTCGCCACGACAAGGCGCAGACACTGAGAGGAGGGAATCACGGAGAGAGCAAAGAGCTTCTCCCCGTTCGTCAGGTTTCCATCACAGAACCTGGGATCCTATACCTAGAAGAAAAACAAAGAAAAAGATTAATAAATGAAAAATATTAAATATAATTTCACACAAACGAATAAAGAACTAAATGAACTCCATACAAAAAACATGCAAAACTAATGAACTGGCATAAAAAAATTGCAAAACTGAAAACTAAAGTAATTTTTTTTTTTTTTTTTTTTTTTTTTTTTGCGCCGCTGTCGGATATTCGTCCCTCGTCATCTATTACACCATTTCGTAGATGATGAGTATTGTACAGGCCGTTGGAAATAAATTGAGACTCGCTTTTATCGATTTACCTAACTTGACTTGTTAGACCAGGTCGGTATTCAAGGTCAACCTCGATATCTGCGTCAGATCTGATCTCCGCACTCACGAGGCTCCTTCGAGTCATCTTGGGAGCAGATCGAGGAGCTGGCCGTCCCTTTATTCGTGGTGGAGCTTTCTCCTTCGTCACTGCATAGGAGTTCTCACTTTTTGGTGCTCCAGAACGGAGACCCCTGCGAGTCTTCTTGGATGCAGGACGAGTGTCTTGCCACAATTTTGCCCGTCGGACTTTCCTCTGCATCACTCCATCGAAAATTCCACTATGTGGCGCTGTGTCGAGATAGCTACCGTAATTTGCGCAGAGTATTGGGCTATCTTCTGGCAATATGAAAAGCTTCTCGCTCTCACCCTTCTCGTCCTCAGTTGGTGTAGTACACGAACTGCCTTCTCCTTTGCCGAGCACAAACGTTCTGTTCAGAACGTCGACAACAGTTTCTGCAGATTCAGCTGCGATGCCGAAAGTTCTATTGAGAATGTTTCCTTCATTCTCCGAAGAGCGTGAGTAAGGCACGTGAGGCATATCGTGTAACAGAGGTTCGATAGGGTCCTCTTCATCAGGGTACTCGACTTTGTACGTTGATGAAACGTTCACATTTTCGATCCCCGAGAGATCCTGCTCTTCTACGCAAAATTGGCTCTGTCTGCAGGCAGTCTCGATACCATGAAGTGCCCACGAAGGTAAGCCTCCTGCAGGCATTTTGACTGCCCCGGATCGATCCCAACGGCGGCGACGTCGTGAACGGTGGCTGCTGTCCGATGCTGATTCTGAAGATACAGCTACTGAGCGACGCCACAGCCACAAAAAGCACAAGCAAAGTACAAACGCAATTGCGTCATTACAGAACATATTGACGATGAATGAAAAAAACACGAAGAATGCACTAATATATACAAAATATACAATATACTACAATCTACACACGTGTATACGCACACGCAAACACCCACGCACTTAGGATGTTACTATCAAATCGTATCCGTTAATACGAATCCACCGATAACGTGATGGAAAATTATAAGGGTCGACTCCCGGCCGCAAAACGAGCAAACGATAAATCGAATAAACGAGAAACAGCGAGGAGCCGAGGACGGGCGCGCAAAAAACTCTTCCTTATATACACAGGTGGCGAATTTTTTCTTTGAATTTTTGGGAAAATTCCAAGAATATTTTGGAAAATTCCGAGAATTTTTTAGAAAATTCGGGTTGACGTCAAGGCTGCTTGCACATCCAGGTAAAAAAATTCTAGGAATTACAGTGTAATTCCAAGATCACTTTGGATACGTATGTCTGGGCCTGTGAATGCGGATAGTTGTAGCTGGTTTGACGTCTAAAAATGAATCGTTCTGGTTGTATTGGTTTTTTTCTTACATTGAGAAACGTTTCTAATTTGATCAAATTCACATTTGTGTCATTGTGGACGTTTTAACAGCGCCATCTCGTGTTAACACTCTGTCGGAGTGAATTCTGGGATTCGAATGTTTACGCAGCAGATGGAAAAGAGGACTATTCAGAAAAAATTCGTGGCAAAACTCTCCGATTACGGCAATGACGAGATGATCAAGGGATTATCGACGGGCAGTTAAGTTAGTTTAATATGATCGTGGACTCTGTTTTCAAGCATGTAACCAAGGGACGACTTTGAGTAACGAAGTGCATCATATCTTCATTAGAGCATCGCCATCTAGTGGCGAGATAAAAAAGTACGGATTTGTTTAATGTACACTGGAGTTCGCACCCGCCTTAAAAGCGAACCTGATGATACTCAGGCTGGTTAAACCATGCATAATAGTTTAAAATCAGAAGCCACCTGGTCGTCTATATGACTTTCCCAAACGAGTGAAATTGTATTGAGAAAAGTATTGAGATTCTGTAAGTTATGATGACCATTTGTAACCTTATACTCTATTTTTCTATTTTATAATTATATATTTTTTAAATATATTTTTCAAATGTTTAGAAATCATATTGAATGGTTTTGCTGACATTGTTGGAGTTTTTCATGTATATACACATATCATTTTTTTTGTCTAAATGGAAAGATATCGCAAAATGTGCTGTAAACTTACGTGGTGTTAATCACTTTGTGAAACTGATTTGTTTAATATTGCAGATATTGGGAATGTTTGCAATCGACGAGATTTATTTTTGAAAGTAAGTGTAATCTGATGGGGTAGAAGATGTTTTAACCCCTGAAAACTGTTAACAGCATATTGATATTGTTTTGTATTAGTGAGAATATTTTATATATAAAGGGTTATATATAATTTTAAAAAAAAATGTACTGGTGGTTGTTTTTAAGCAACCATTTTGCCATTGACTGATCAATATCTCTACCTAAGTAGAGGAACGAAGAAGACGAGAGCTTAGTGCTCGGTACTTCGCATCAACTAGCAACGGAACACGCAGAATATTCGATGCGACCTTCGCTACCAGAAAGAACATGAGTAAGATCTTGAATAACACGTCCTACGCTAATGAACCATCTGGTGGCTACCGTTATGTACTCAAGCAGTGTTCCTCTTTGTGGGCAATGTTGAGCGGGGGTTATATCTTTCTTGAAGAAACCAGAAGACACAGTTGAGCATTCGTTTGAATCCCATTCATCAAGCGTGCTTCTTCTGGAGACTACCATCTTGTCTTCCCAGTAAGGGTGGCCCTATCAGTAGCTCAACCACCACTTTTGTAGCTATCGCGATTACTCAAGCCTCCTCGCCACGAAAAACGCAGTCAATGTGAGGCGCGAATAATAGGAACAAGCTAAGCTTCTTTCCTGTTCGCCAGAAGATATCTTTGGGCATTTTTTTCAAACATATTCATCAAGCCTGCTTCGTCTGGAACCTACCATTTTGTCTTCCCAGCAAGGGTGACCCTTCCAGTAGCTTAACTACCGCTGGTATAGCCATCGTGGTCATCGGTTCACTCAAGCCTCCTCGCCACGACAAGGCGCAGACACTGAGAGGAGGGAATCACGGAGAGAGCAAAGAGCTTCTCCCCGTTCGTCAGGTTTCCATCACAGAACCTGGGATCCTATACCTAGAAGAAAAACAAAGAAAAAGATTAATAAATGAAAAATATTAAATATAATTTCACACAAACGAATAAAGAACTAAATGAACTCCATACAAAAAACATGCAAAACTAATGAACTGGCATAAAAAAATTGCAAAACTGAAAACTAAAGTAATTTTTTTTTTTTTTTTTTTTTTTTTTTTTGCGCCGCTGTCGGATATTCGTCCCTCGTCATCTATTACACCATTTCGTAGATGATGAGTATTGTACAGGCCGTTGGAAATAAATTGAGACTCGCTTTTATCGATTTACCTAACTTGACTTGTTAGACCAGGTCGGTATTCAAGGTCAACCTCGATATCTGCGTCAGATCTGATCTCCGCACTCACGAGGCTCCTTCGAGTCATCTTGGGAGCAGATCGAGGAGCTGGCCGTCCCTTTATTCGTGGTGGAGCTTTCTCCTTCGTCACTGCATAGGAGTTCTCACTTTTTGGTGCTCCAGAACGGAGACCCCTGCGAGTCTTCTTGGATGCAGGACGAGTGTCTTGCCACAATTTTGCCCGTCGGACTTTCCTCTGCATCACTCCATCGAAAATTCCACTATGTGGCGCTGTGTCGAGATAGCTACCGTAATTTGCGCAGAGTATTGGGCTATCTTCTGGCAATATGAAAAGCTTCTCGCTCTCACCCTTCTCGTCCTCAGTTGGTGTAGTACACGAACTGCCTTCTCCTTTGCCGAGCACAAACGTTCTGTTCAGAACGTCGACAACAGTTTCTGCAGATTCAGCTGCGATGCCGAAAGTTCTATTGAGAATGTTTCCTTCATTCTCCGAAGAGCGTGAGTAAGGCACGTGAGGCATATCGTGTAACAGAGGTTCGATAGGGTCCTCTTCATCAGGGTACTCGACTTTGTACGTTGATGAAACGTTCACATTTTCGATCCCCGAGAGATCCTGCTCTTCTACGCAAAATTGGCTCTGTCTGCAGGCAGTCTCGATACCATGAAGTGCCCACGAAGGTAAGCCTCCTGCAGGCATTTTGACTGCCCCGGATCGATCCCAACGGCGGCGACGTCGTGAACGGTGGCTGCTGTCCGATGCTGATTCTGAAGATACAGCTACTGAGCGACGCCACAGCCACAAAAAGCACAAGCAAAGTACAAACGCAATTGCGTCAATACAGAACATATTGACGATGAATGAAAAAAACACGAAGAATGCACTAATATATACAAAATATACAATATACTACAATCTACACACGTGTATACGCACACGCAAACACCCACGCACTTAGGATGTTACTATCAAATCGTATCCGTTAATACGAATCCACCGATAACGTGATGGAAAATTATAAGGGTCGACTCCCGGCCGCAAAACGAGCAAACGATAAATCGAATAAACGAGAAACAGCGAGGAGCCGAGGACGGGCGCGCAAAAAACTCTTCCTTATATACACAGGTGGCGAATTTTTTCTTAGAATTTTTCGGAAAATTCCGAGAATATTTTGGAAAATTCCGAGAATTTTTTGGAAAATTCCGAGAATATTTTGGAAAATTCCGAGAATTTTTTAGAAAATTCGGGTTGACGTCAAGGCTGCTTGCACATCCAGGTAAAAAAATTCTAGGAATTATAGTGAAATTCCAAGATCACTTTGGATACGTATGTCTGGGCCTGTGAATGCGGATAGTTGTAGCTGGTTTGACGTCTAAAAATGAATCGTTCTGGTTGTATTGGTTTTTTTCTTACATTGAGAAACGTTTCTAATTTGATCAAATTCACATTTGTGTCATTGTGGACGTTTTAACAGCGCCATCTCGTCTTAACACTCTGTCGGAGTGAATTCTGGGATTCGAATGTTTACGCAGCAGATGGAAAAGAGGACTATTTATAAAAAATTCGTGGCAAAACTCGCCGATTACGGCAATGACGAGATGATCAAGGGATTATCGACGGGCAGTTAAGTTAGTTTAATATGATCGTGGACTCTGTTTTCAAGCATGTAACCAAGGGACGACTTTGAGTAACGAAGTGCATCATATCTTCATTAGAGCATCGCCATCTAGTGGCGAGGTAAAAAAGTACGGATTTGTTTAATGTACACTGGAGTTCGCACCCGCCTTAAAAGCGAACCTGATGATACTCAGGCTGGTTAAACCATGCATAATAGTTTAAAATCAGAAGCCACCTGGTCGTCTATATGACTTTCCCAAACGAGCGAAATTGTATTGAGATTCTGTAAATTATGATGACCATTTGAAACCTTATACTCTATTTTTCTATTTTATAATTATATATTTTTTAAATATATTTGTCAAATGTTTAGAAATCATATTGAATGGTTTTGCTGACATTGTTGGAGTTTTTCATGTATATACACATATCATTTTTTTTGTCTAAATGGAAACATATCGCAAAATATGCTGTAAACTTACGTGGTGTTAATCACTTTGTGAAACTGATTTGTTTAATATTGCAGATATTGGGAATGTTTGCAATCGACGACATTTATTTTTGAAAGTAAGTGTAATCTGATGGGGTAGAAGATGTTTTAACCCCTGAAAACTGTTAACAGCATATTGATATTGTTTTGTATTAGTGAGAATATTTTATATATAAAGGGTTATATATAGTTTTAAAAAAAAATGTACTGGTGGTTGTTTTTAAGCAACCATTTTGCCATTGACTGATCAATATCTCTACCTAAGTAGAGGAACGAAGAAGACGAGAGCTTAGTGCTCGGTACTTCGCATCAACTAGCAACGGAACACGCAGAATATTCGATGCGACCTTCGCTACCAGAAAGAACATGAGGTAGATCTTGAATAACACGTCCTACGCTGATGAACCACCTGGTGGCTACCGTTATGTACTCAAGCAGTGTTCCTCTTTGTGGGCAATGTTGAGCGGGGGTTATATCTTTCCTGAAGAAACCAGAAGACACAGTTGAGCATTCGTTTGAAGCCCATTCATCAAGCGTGCTTCTTCTGGAGACTACCATCTTGTCTTCCCAGCAAGGGTGGCCCTATCAGTAGCTCAACCACCACTTTTGTAGCTATCGCGATTACTCAAGCCTCCTCGCCACTAAAAACGCAGTCAATGTGAGGCGCGAATAATAGGAACAAGCTAAGCTTCTTTCCTGTTCGCCAGATGATATCTTTGGGCATTTGTTTCAAACATATTCATCAAGCCTGCTTCGTCTGGAACCTACCATTTTGTCTTCCCAGCAAGGGTGACCCTTCCAGTAGCTTAACTACCGCTGGTATAGCCATCGTGGTCATCGGTTCACTCAAGCCTCCTCGCCACGACAAGGCGCAGACACTGAGAGGAGGGAATCACGGAGAGAGCAAAGAGCTTCTCCCCGTTCGTCAGGTTTCCATCACAGAACCTGGGATCCTACACCTAGAAGAAAAACAAAGAAAAAGATTAATAAATGAAAAATATTAAATATAATTTCACACAAAAGAATGCAGAACTAAATGAACTCCATACAAAAAACATGCAAAACTAATGAACTGGCATAAAAAAATTGCAAAACTGAAAACTAAAGTAATTTTTTTTTTTTTTTTTTTTTTTTTTTTTTTTGCGCCGCTGTCGGATATTCGTCCCTCGTCATCTATTACACCATTTCGTAGATGATGAGTATTGTACAGGCCGTTGGAAATAAATTGAGACTCGCTTTTATCGATTTACCTAACTTGACTTGTTAGACCAGGTCGGTATTCAAGGTCAACCTCGATATCTGCGTCAGATCTGATCTCCGCACTCACGAGGCTCCTTCGAGTCATCTTGGGAGCAGATCGAGGAGCTGGCCGTCCCTTTATTCGTGGTGGAGCTTTCTCTTTCGTCACTGCATAGGAGTTCTCACTTTTTGGTGCTCCAGAACGGAGACCCCTGCGAGTCTTCTTGGATGCAGGACGAGTGTCTTGCCACAATTTTGCCCGTCGGACTTTCCTCTGCATCACTCCATCGAAAATTCCACTATGTGGCGCTGTGTCGAGATAGCTACCGTAATTTGCGCAGAGTATTGGGCTATCTTCTGGCAATATGAAAAGCTTCTCGCTCTCACCCTTCTCGTCCTCAGTTGGTGTAGTACACGAACTGCCTTCTCCTTTGCCGAGCACAAACGTTCTGTTCAGAACGTCGACAACAGTTTCTGCAGATTCAGCTGCGATGCCGAAAGTTCTATTGAGAATGTTTCCTTCATTCTCCGAAGAGCGTGAGTAAGGCACGTGAGGCATATCGTGTAACAGAGGTTCGATAGGGTCCTCTTCATCAGGGTACTCGACTTTGTACGTTGATGAAACGTTCACATTTTCGATCCCCGAGAGATCCTGCTCTTCTACGCAAAATTGGCTCTGTCTGCAGGCAGTCTCGATACCATGAAGTGCCCACGAAGGTAAGCCTCCTGCAGGCATTTTGACTGCCCCGGATCGATCCCAACGGCGGCGACGTCGTGAACGGTGGCTGCTGTCCGATGCTGATTCTGAAGATACAGCAACTGAGCGACGCCACAGCCACAAAAAGCACAAGCAAAGTACAAACGCAATTGCGTCAATACAGAACATATTGACGATGAATGAAAAAAACACGAAGAATGCACTAATATATACACAATATACAATATACTACAATCTACACACGTGTATACGCACACGCAAACACCCACGCACTTAGGATGTTACTATCAAATCGTATCCGTTAATACGAATCCACCGATAACGTGATGGAAAATTATAAGGGTCGACTCCCGGCCGCAAAACGAGCAAACGATAAATCGAATAAACGAGAAACAGCGAGGAGCCGAGGACGGGCGCGCAAAAAACTCTTCCTTATATACACAGGTGGCGAATTTTTTCTTTGAATTTTTGGGAAAATTCCAAGAATATTTTGGAAAATTCCGAGAATTTTTTAGAAAATTCGGGTTGACGTCAAGGCTGCTTGCACATCCAGGTAAAAAAATTCTAGGAATTACAGTGTAATTCCAAGATCACTTTGGATACGTATGTCTGGGCCTGTGAATGCGGATAGTTGTAGCTGGTTTGACGTCTAAAAATGAATCGTTCTGGTTGTATTGGTTTTTTTCTTACATTGAGAAACGTTTCTAATTTGATCAAATTCACATTTGTGTCATTGTGGACGTTTTAACAGCGCCATCTCGTGTTAACACTCTGTCGGAGTGAATTCTGGGATTCGAATGTTTACGCAGCAGATGGAAAAGAGGACTATTCAGAAAAAATTCGTGGCAAAACTCTCCGATTACGGCAATGACGAGATGATCAAGGGATTATCGACGGGCAGTTAAGTTAGTTTAATATGATCGTGGACTCTGTTTTCAAGCATGTAACCAAGGGACGACTTTGAGTAACGAAGTGCATCATATCTTCATTAGAGCATCGCCATCTAGTGGCGAGATAAAAAAGTACGGATTTGTTTAATGTACACTGGAGTTCGCACCCGCCTTAAAAGCGAACCTGATGATACTCAGGCTGGTTAAACCATGCATAATAGTTTAAAATCAGAAGCCACCTGGTCGTCTATATGACTTTCCCAAACGAGTGAAATTGTATTGAGAAAAGTATTGAGATTCTGTAAGTTATGATGACCATTTGTAACCTTATACTCTATTTTTCTATTTTATAATTATATATTTTTTAAATATATTTTTCAAATGTTTAGAAATCATATTGAATGGTTTTGCTGACATTGTTGGAGTTTTTCATGTATATACACATATCATTTTTTTTGTCTAAATGGAAAGATATCGCAAAATGTGCTGTAAACTTACGTGGTGTTAATCACTTTGTGAAACTGATTTGTTTAATATTGCAGATATTGGGAATGTTTGCAATCGACGAGATTTATTTTTGAAAGTAAGTGTAATCTGATGGGGTAGAAGATGTTTTAACCCCTGAAAACTGTTAACAGCATATTGATATTGTTTTGTATTAGTGAGAATATTTTATATATAAAGGGTTATATATAATTTTAAAAAAAAATGTACTGGTGGTTGTTTTTAAGCAACCATTTTGCCATTGACTGATCAATATCTCTACCTAAGTAGAGGAACGAAGAAGACGAGAGCTTAGTGCTCGGTACTTCGCATCAACTAGCAACGGAACACGCAGAATATTCGATGCGACCTTCGCTACCAGAAAGAACATGAGGTAGATCTTGAATAACACGTCCTACGCTAATGAACCATCTGGTGGCTACCGTTATGTACTCAAGCAGTGTTCCTCTTTGTGGGCAATGTTGAGCGGGGGTTATATCTTTCTTGAAGAAACCAGAAGACACAGTTGAGCATTCGTTTGAATCCCATTCATCAAGCGTGCTTGTTCTGGAGACTACCATCTTGTCTTCCCAGTAAGGGTGGCCCTATCAGTAGCTCAACCACCACTTTTGTAGCTATCGCGATTACTCAAGCCTCCTCGCCACGAAAAACGCAGTCAATGTGAGGCGCGAATAATAGGAACAAGCTAAGCTTCTTTCCTGTTCGCCAGAAGATATCTTTGGGCATTTTTTTCAAACATATTCATCAAGCCTGCTTCGTCTGGAACCTACCATTTTGTCTTCCCAGCAAGGGTGACCCTTCCAGTAGCTTAACTACCGCTGGTATAGCCATCGTGGTCATCGGTTCACTCAAGCCTCCTCGCCACGACAAGGCGCAGACACTGAGAGGAGGGAATCACGGAGAGAGCAAAGAGCTTCTCCCCGTTCGTCAGGTTTCCATCACAGAACCTGGGATCCTATACCTAGAAGAAAAACAAAGAAAAAGATTAATAAATGAAAAATATTAAATATAATTTCACACAAAAGAATAAAGAACTAAATGAACTCCATACAAAAAACATGCAAAACTAATGAACTGGCATAAAAAAATTGCAAAACTGAAAACTAAAGTAATTTTTTTTTTTTTTTTTTTTTTTTTTTTGCGCCGCTGTCGGATATTCGTCCCTCGTCATCTATTACACCATTTCGTAGATGATGAGTATTGTACAGGCCGTTGGAAATAAATTGAGACTCGCTTTTATCGATTTACCTAACTTGACTTGTTAGACCAGGTCGGTATTCAAGGTCAACCTCGATATCTGCGTCAGATCTGATCTCCGCACTCACGAGGCTCCTTCGAGTCATCTTGGGAGCAGATCGAGGAGCTGGCCGTCCCTTTATTCGTGGTGGAGCTTTCTCCTTCGTCACTGCATAGGAGTTCTCACTTTTTGGTGCTCCAGAACGGAGACCCCTGCGAGTCTTCTTGGATGCAGGACGAGTGTCTTGCCACAATTTTGCCCGTCGGACTTTCCTCTGCATCACTCCATCGAAAATTCCACTATGTGGCGCTGTGTCGAGATAGCTACCGTAATTTGCGCAGAGTATTGGGCTATCTTCTGGCAATATGAAAAGCTTCTCGCTCTCACCCTTCTCGTCCTCAGTTGGTGTAGTACACGAACTGCCTTCTCCTTTGCCGAGCACAAACGTTCTGTTCAGAACGTCGACAACAGTTTCTGCAGATTCAGCTGCGATGCCGAAAGTTCTATTGAGAATGTTTCCTTCATTCTCCGAAGAGCGTGAGTAAGGCACGTGAGGCATATCGTGTAACAGAGGTTCGATAGGGTCCTCTTCATCAGGGTACTCGACTTTGTACGTTGATGAAACGTTCACATTTTCGATCCCCGAGAGATCCTGCTCTTCTACGCAAAATTGGCTCTGTCTGCAGGCAGTCTCGATACCATGAAGTGCCCACGAAGGTAAGCCTCCTGCAGGCATTTTGACTGCCCCGGATCGATCCCAACGGCGGCGACGTCGTGAACGGTGGCTGCTGTCCGATGCTGATTCTGAAGATACAGCTACTGAGCGACGCCACAGCCACAAAAAGCACAAGCAAAGTACAAACGCAATTGCGTCATTACAGAACATATTGACGATGAATGAAAAAAACACGAAGAATGCACTAATATATACAAAATATACAATATACTACAATCTACACACGTGTATACGCACACGCAAACACCCACGCACTTAGGATGTTACTATCAAATCGTATCCGTTAATACGAATCCACCGATAACGTGATGGAAAATTATAAGGGTCGACTCCCGGCCGCAAAACGAGCAAACGATAAATCGAATAAACGAGAAACAGCGAGGAGCCGAGGACGGGCGCGCAAAAAACTCTTCCTTATATACACAGGTGGCGAATTTTTTCTTAGAATTTTTCGGAAAATTCCGAGAATATTTTGGAAAATTCCGAGAATTTTTTGGAAAATTCCGAGAATATTTTGGAAAATTCCGAGAATTTTTTAGAAAATTCGGGTTGACGTCAAGGCTGCTTGCACATCCAGGTAAAAAAATTCTAGGAATTATAGTGAAATTCCAAGATCACTTTGGATACGTATGTCTGGGCCTGTGAATGCGGATAGTTGTAGCTGGTTTGACGTCTAAAAATGAATCGTTCTGGTTGTATTGGTTTTTTTCTTACATTGAGAAACGTTTCTAATTTGATCAAATTCACATTTGTGTCATTGTGGACGTTTTAACAGCGCCATCTCGTCTTAACACTCTGTCGGAGTGAATTCTGGGATTCGAATGTTTACGCAGCAGATGGAAAAGAGGACTATTTATAAAAAATTCGTGGCAAAACTCGCCGATTACGGCAATGACGAGATGATCAAGGGATTATCGACGGGCAGTTAAGTTAGTTTAATATGATCGTGGACTCTGTTTTCAAGCATGTAACCAAGGGACGACTTTGAGTAACGAAGTGCATCATATCTTCATTAGAGCATCGCCATCTAGTGGCGAGGTAAAAAAGTACGGATTTGTTTAATGTACACTGGAGTTCGCACCCGCCTTAAAAGCGAACCTGATGATACTCAGGCTGGTTAAACCATGCATAATAGTTTAAAATCAGAAGCCACCTGGTCGTCTATATGACTTTCCCAAACGAGCGAAATTGTATTGAGATTCTGTAAATTATGATGACCATTTGTAACCTTATACTCTATTTTTCTATTTTATAATTATATATTTTTTAAATATATTTGTCAAATGTTTAGAAATCATATTGAATGGTTTTGCTGACATTGTTGGAGTTTTTCATGTTTATACACATATCATTTTTTTTGTCTAAATGGAAACATATCGCAAAATATGCTGTAAACTTACGTGGTGTTAATCACTTTGTGAAACTGATTTGTTTAATATTGCAGATATTGGGAATGTTTGCAATCGACGACATTTATTTTTGAAAGTAAGTGTAATCTGATGGGGTAGAAGATGTTTTAACCCCTGAAAACTGTTAACAGCATATTGATATTGTTTTGTATTAGTGAGAATATTTTATATATAAAGGGTTATATATAATTTAAAAAAAAATGTACTGGTGGTTGTTTTTAAGCAACCATTTTGCCATTGACTGATCAATATCTCTACCTAAGTAGAGGAACGAAGAAGACGAGAGCTTAGTGCTCGGTACTTCGCATCAACTAGCAACGGAACACGCAGAATATTCGATGCGACCTTCGCTACCAGAAAGAACATGAGGTAGATCTTGAATAACACGTCCTACGCTAATGAACCACCTGGTGGCTACCGTTATGTACTCAAGCAGTGTTCCTCTTTGTGGGCAATGTTGAGCGGGGGTTATATCTTTCCTGAAGAAACCAGAAGACACAGTTGAGCATTCGTTTGAAGCCCATTCATCAAGCGTGCTTCTTCTGGAGACTACCATCTCGTCTTCCCAGCAAGGGTGGCCCTATCAGTAGCTCAACCACCACTTTTGTAGCTATCGCGATTACTCAAGCCTCCTCGCCACGAAAAACGCAGTCAATGTGAGGCGCGAATAATAGGAACAAGGTAAGCTTCTTTCCTGTTCGCCAGAAGATATCTTTGGGCATTTGTTTCAAACATATTCATCAAGCCTGCTTCGTCTGGAACCTACCATTTTGTCTTCCCAGCAAGGGTGACCCTTCCAGTAGCTTAACTACCGCTGGTATAGCCATCGTGGTCATCGGTTCACTCAAGCCTCCTCGCCACGACAAGGCGCAGACACTGAGAGGAGGGAATCACGGAGAGAGCAAAGAGCTTCTCCCCGTTCGTCAGGTTTCCATCACAGAACCTGGGATCCTACACCTAGAAGAAAAACAAAGAAAAAGATTAATAAATGAAAAATATTAAATATAATTTCACACAAAAGAATGCAGAACTAAATGAACTCCATACAAAAAACATGCAAAACTAATGAACTGGCATAAAAAAATTGCAAAACTGAAAACTAAAGTAATTTTTTTTTTTTTTTTTTTTTTTTGCGCCGCTGTCGGATATTCGTCCCTCGTCATCTATTACACCATTTCGTAGATGATGAGTATTGTACAGGCCGTTGGAAATAAATTGAGACTCGCTTTTATCGATTTACCTAACTTGACTTGTTAGACCAGGTCGGTATTCAAGGTCAACCTCGATATCTGCGTCAGATCTGATCTCCGCACTCACGAGGCTCCTTCGAGTCATCTTGGGAGCAGATCGAGGAGCTGGCCGTCCCTTTATTCGCGGTGGAACTTTCTCCTTCGTCACTGCATAGGAGTTCTCACTTTTTGGTGCTCCAGAACGGAGACCCCTGCGAGTCTTCTTGGATGCAGGACGAGTGTCTTGCCACAATTTTGCCCGTCGGACTTTCCTCTGCATCACTCCATCGAAAATTCCACTATGTGGCGCTGTGTCGAGATAGCTACCGTAATTTGCGCAGAGTATTGGGCTATCTTCTGGCAATATGAAAAGCTTCTCGCTCTCACCCTTCTCGTCCTCAGTTGGTGTAGTACACGAACTGCCTTCTCCTTTGCCGAGCACAACCGTTCTGTTCAGAACGTCGACAACAGTTTCTGCAGATTCAGCTGCGATGCCGAAAGTTTTATTGAGAATGTTTCCTTCATTCTCCGAAGAGCGTGAGTAAGGCACGTGAGGCATATCGTGTAACAGAGGTTCGATAGGGTCCTCTTCATCAGGGTACTCGACTTTGTACGTTGATGAAACGTTCACATTTTCGATCCCCGAGAGATCCTGCTCTTCTACGCAAAATTGGCTCTGTCTGCAGGCAGTCTCGATACCATGAAGTGCCCACGAAGGTAAGCCTCCTGCAGGCATTTTGACTGCCCCGGATCGATCCCAACGGCGGCGACGTCGTGAACGGTGGCTGCTGTCCGATGCTGATTCTGAAGATACAGCAACTGAGCGACGCCACAGCCACAAAATGCACAAGCAAAGTACAAACGCAATTGCGTCAATACAGAACATATTGACGATGAATGAAAAAAACACGAAGAATGCACTAATATATACACAATATACAATATACTACAATCTACACACGTGTATACGCACACGCAAACACCCACGCACTTAGGATGTTACTATCAAATCGTATCCGTTAATACGAATCCACAGATAACGTGATGGAAAATTATAAGGGTCGACTCCCGGCCGCAAAACGAGCAAACGATAAATCGAATAAACGAGAAACAGCGAGGAGCCGAGGACGGGCGCGCAAAAAACTCTTCCTTATATACACAGGTGGCGAATTTTTTCTTAGAATTTTTGGGAAAATTCCGAGAATATTTTGGAAAATTCCGAGAATATTTTGGAAAATTCCGAGAATTTTTTAGAAAATTCCGGTTGACGTCAAGGCTGCTTGCACATCCAGGTAAAAAAATTCTAGGAATCGACTTTGAGTAACGAAGTGCATCATATCTTCATTAGAGCATCGCCATCTAGTGGCGAGATAAAAAAGTACGGATTTGTTTAAGGTACACTGGAGTTCGCACCCGCCTTAAAAGCGAACCTGATGATACTCAGGCTGGTTAAACCATGCATAATAGTTTAAAATCAGAAGCCACCTGGTCGTCTATATGACTTTCCCAAACGAGCGAAATTGTATTGAGAAAAGTATTGAGATTCTGTAAATTATGATGACCATTTGTAACCTTATACTCTATTTTTCTATTTTATAATTATATATTTTTTAAATATATTTGTCAAATGTTTAGAAATCATATTGAATGGTTTTGCTGACATTGTTGGAGTTTTTCATGTATATACACATATCATTTTTTTTGTCTAAATGGAAACATATCGCAAAATATGCTGTAAACTTATGTGGTGTTAATCACTTTGTGAAACTGATTTGTTTAATATTGCAGATATTGGGAATGTTTGCAATCGACGACATTTATTTTTGAAAGTAAGTGTAATCTGATGGGGTAGAAGATGTTTTAACCCCTGAAAACTGTTAACAGCATATTGATATTGTTTTGTATTAGTGAGAATATATTATATATAAAGGGTTATATATAGTTTTAAAAAAAAATGTACTGGTGGTTGTTTTTAAGCAACCATATTGCCATTGACTGATCAATATCTCTACCTAAGTAGAGGAACGAAGAAGACGAGAGCTTAGTGCTCGGTACTTCGCATCAACTAGCAACGGAACACGCAGAATATTCGATGCGACCTTCGCTACCAGAAAGAACATGAGGTAGATCTTGAATAACACGTCCTACGCTGATGAACCACCTGGTGGCTACCGTTATGTACTCAAGCAGTGTTCCTCTTTGTGGGCAATGTTGAGCGGGGGTTATATCTTTCCTGAAGAAACCAGAAGACACAGTTGAGCATTCGTTTGAAGCCCATTCATCAAGCGTGCTTCTTCTGGAGACTACCATCTTGTCTTCCCAGCAAGGGTGGCCCTATCAGTAGCTCAACCACCACTTTTGTAGCTATCGCGATTACTCAAGCCTCCTCGCCACTAAAAACGCAGTCAATGTGAGGCGCGAATAATAGGAACAAGCTAAGCTTCTTTCCTGTTCGCCAGATGATATCTTTGGGCATTTGTTTCAAACATATTCATCAAGCCTGCTTCGTCTGGAACCTACCATTTTGTCTTCCCAGCAAGGGTGACCCTTCCAGTAGCTTAACTACCGCTGGTATAGCCATCGTGGTCATCGGTTCACTCAAGCCTCCTCGCCACGACAAGGCGCAGACACTGAGAGGAGGGAATCACGGAGAGAGCAAAGTGCTTCTCCCCGTTCGTCAGGTTTCCATCACAGAACCTGGGATCCTACACCTAGAAGAAAAACAAAGAAAAAGATTAATAAATGAAAAATATTAAATATAATTTCACACAAAAGAATGCAGAACTAAATGAACTCCATACAAAAAACATGCAAAACTAATGAACTGGCATAAAAAAATTGCAAAACTGAAAACTAAAGTAATTTTTTTTTTTTTTTTGCGCCGCTGTCGGATATTCGTCCCTCGTCATCTATTACACCATTTCGTAGATGATGAGTATTGTACAGGCCGTTGGAAATAAATTGAGACTCGCTTTTATCGATTTACCTAACTTGACTTGTTAGACCAGGTCGGTATTCAAGGTCAACCTCGATATCTGCGTCAGATCTGATCTCCGCACTCACGAGGCTCCTTCGAGTCATCTTGGGAGCAGATCGAGGAGCTGGCCGTCCCTTTATTCGTGGTGGAGCTTTCTCCTTCGTCACTGCATAGGAGTTCTCACTTTTTGTTGCTCCAGAACGGAGACCCCTGCGAGTCTTCTTGGATGCAGGACGAGTGTCTTGCCACAATTTTGCCCGTCGGACTTTCCTCTGCATCACTCCATCGAAAATTCCACTATGTGGCGCTGTGTCGAGATAGCTACCGTAATTTGCGCAGAGTATTGGGCTATCTTCTGGCAATATGAAAAGCTTCTCGCTCTCACCCTTCTCGTCCTCAGTTGGTGTAGTACACGAACTGCCTTCTCCTTTGCCGAGCACAAACGTTCTGTTCAGAACGTCGACAACAGTTTCTGCAGATTCAGCTGCGATGCCGAAAGTTCTATTGAGAATGTTTCCTTCATTCTCCGAAGAGCGTGAGTAAGGCACGTGAGGCATATCGTGTAACAGAGGTTCGATAGGGTCCTCTTCATCAGGGTACTCGACTTTGTACGTTGATGAAACGTTCACATTTTCGATCCCCGAGAGATCCTGCTCTTCTACGCAAAATTGGCTCTGTCTGCAGGCAGTCTCGATACCATGAAGTGCCCACGAAGGTAAGCCTCCTGCAGGCATTTTGACTGCCCCGGATCGATCCCAACGGCGGCGACGTCGTGAACGGTGGCTGCTGTCCGATGCTGATTCTGAAGATACAGCTACTGAGCGACGCCACAGCCACAAAAAGCACAAGCAAAGTACAAACGCAATTGCGTCATTACAGAACATATTGACGATGAATGAAAAAAACACGAAGAATGCACTAATATATACAAAATATACAATATACTACAATCTACACACGTGTATACGCACACGCAAACACCCACGCACTTAGGATGTTACTATCAAATCGTATCCGTTAATACGAATCCACCGATAACGTGATGGAAAATTATAAGGGTCGACTCCCGGCCGCAAAACGAGCAAACGATAAATCGAATAAACGAGAAACAGCGAGGAGCCGAGGACGGGCGCGCAAAAAACTCTTCCTTATATACACAGGTGGCGAATTTTTTCTTAGAATTTTTCGGAAAATTCCGAGAATATTTTGGAAAATTCCGAGAATTTTTTGGAAAATTCCGAGAATTTTTTGGAAAATTCCGAGAATATTTTGGAAAATTCCGAGAATTTTTTAGAAAATTCGGGTTGACGTCAAGGCTGCTTGCACATCCAGGTAAAAAAATTCTAGGAATTATAGTGAAATTCCAAGATCACTTTGGATACGTATGTCTGGGCCTGTGAATGCGGATAGTTGTAGCTGGTTTGACGTCTAAAAATGAATCGTTCTGGTTGTATTGGTTTTTTTCTTACATTGAGAAACGTTTCTAATTTGATCAAATTCACATTTGTGTCATTGTGGACGTTTTAACAGCGCCATCTCGTCTTAACACTCTGTCGGAGTGAATTCTGGGATTCGAATGTTTACGCAGCAGATGGAAAAGAGGACTATTTATAAAAAATTCGTGGCAAAACTCGCCGATTACGGCAATGACGAGATGATCAAGGGATTATCGACGGGCAGTTAAGTTAGTTTAATATGATCGTGGACTCTGTTTTCAAGCATGTAACCAAGGGACGACTTTGAGTAACGAAGTGCATCATATCTTCATTAGAGCATCGCCATCTAGTGGCGAGGTAAAAAAGTACGGATTTGTTTAATGTACACTGGAGTTCGCACCCGCCTTAAAAGCGAACCTGATGATACTCAGGCTGGTTAAACCATGCATAATAGTTTAAAATCAGAAGCCACCTGGTCGTCTATATGACTTTCCCAAACGAGCGAAATTGTATTGAGATTCTGTAAATTATGATGACCATTTGTAACCTTATACTCTATTTTTCTATTTTATAATTATATATTTTTTAAATATATTTGTCAAATGTTTAGAAATCATATTGAATGGTTTTGCTGACATTGTTGGAGTTTTTCATGTTTATACACATATCATTTTTTTTGTCTAAATGGAAACATATCGCAAAATATGCTGTAAACTTACGTGGTGTTAATCACTTTGTGAAACTGATTTGTTTAATATTGCAGATATTGGGAATGTTTGCAATCGACGACATTTATTTTTGAAAGTAAGTGTAATCTGATGGGGTAGAAGATGTTTTAACCCCTGAAAACTGTTAACAGCATATTGATATTGTTTTGTATTAGTGAGAATATTTTATATATAAAGGGTTATATATAATTTAAAAAAAAATGTACTGGTGGTTGTTTTTAAGCAACCATTTTGCCATTGACTGATCAATATCTCTACCTAAGTAGAGGAACGAAGAAGACGAGAGCTTAGTGCTCGGTACTTCGCATCAACTAGCAACGGAACACGCAGAATATTCGATGCGACCTTCGCTACCAGAAAGAACATGAGGTAGATCTTGAATAACACGTCCTACGCTAATGAACCACCTGGTGGCTACCGTTATGTACTCAAGCAGTGTTCCTCTTTGTGGGCAATGTTGAGCGGGGGTTATATCTTTCCTGAAGAAACCAGAAGACACAGTTGAGCATTCGTTTGAAGCCCATTCATCAAGCGTGCTTCTTCTGGAGACTACCATCTCGTCTTCCCAGCAAGGGTGGCCCTATCAGTAGCTCAACCACCACTTTTGTAGCTATCGCGATTACTCAAGCCTCCTCGCCACGAAAAACGCAGTCAATGTGAGGCGCGAATAATAGGAACAAGGTAAGCTTCTTTCCTGTTCGCCAGAAGATATCTTTGGGCATTTGTTTCAAACATATTCATCAAGCCTGCTTCGTCTGGAACCTACCATTTTGTCTTCCCAGCAAGGGTGACCCTTCCAGTAGCTTAACTACCGCTGGTATAGCCATCGTGGTCATCGGTTCACTCAAGCCTCCTCGCCACGACAAGGCGCAGACACTGAGAGGAGGGAATCACGGAGAGAGCAAAGAGCTTCTCCCCGTTCGTCAGGTTTCCATCACAGAACCTGGGATCCTACACCTAGAAGAAAAACAAAGAAAAAGATTAATAAATGAAAAATATTAAATATAATTTCACACAAAAGAATGCAGAACTAAATGAACTCCATACAAAAAACATGCAAAACTAATGAACTGGCATAAAAAAATTGCAAAACTGAAAACTAAAGTAATTTTTTTTTTTTTTTTTTTTTTTTGCGCCGCTGTCGGATATTCGTCCCTCGTCATCTATTACACCATTTCGTAGATGATGAGTATTGTACAGGCCGTTGGAAATAAATTGAGACTCGCTTTTATCGATTTACCTAACTTGACTTGTTAGACCAGGTCGGTATTCAAGGTCAACCTCGATATCTGCGTCAGATCTGATCTCCGCACTCACGAGGCTCCTTCGAGTCATCTTGGGAGCAGATCGAGGAGCTGGCCGTCCCTTTATTCGTGGTGGAGCTTTCTCCTTCGTCACTGCATAGGAGTTCTCACTTTTTGGTGCTCCAGAACGGAGACCCCTGCGAGTCTTCTTGGATGCAGGACGAGTGTCTTGCCACAATTTTGCCCGTCGGACTTTCCTCTGCATCACTCCATCGAAAATTCCACTATGTGGCGCTGTGTCGAGATAGCTACCGTAATTTGCGCAGAGTATTGGGCTATCTTCTGGCAATATGAAAAGCTTCTCGCTCTCACCCTTCTCGTCCTCAGTTGGTGTAGTACACGAACTGCCTTCTCCTTTGCCGAGCACAAACGTTCTGTTCAGAACGTCGACAACAGTTTCTGCAGATTCAGCTGCGATGCCGAAAGTTCTATTGAGAATGTTTCCTTCATTCTCCGAAGAGCGTGAGTAAGGCACGTGAGGCATATCGTGTAACAGAGGTTCGATAGGGTCCTCTTCATCAGGGTACTCGACTTTGTACGTTGATGAAACGTTCACATTTTCGATCCCCGAGAGATCCTGCTCTTCTACGCAAAATTGGCTCTGTCTGCAGGCAGTCTCGATACCATGAAGTGCCCACGAAGGTAAGCCTCCTGCAGGCATTTTGACTGCCCCGGATCGATCCCAACGGCGGCGACGTCGTGAACGGTGGCTGCTGTCCGATGCTGATTCTGAAGATACAGCAACTGAGCGACGCCACAGCCACAAAAAGCACAAGCAAAGTACAAACGCAATTGCGTCAATACAGAACATATTGACGATGAATGAAAAAAACACGAAGAATGCACTAATATATACAAAATATACAATATACTACAATCTACACACGTGTATACGCACACGCAAACACCCACGCACTTAGGATGTTACTATCAAATCGTATCCGTTAATACGAATCCACCGATAACGTGATGGAAAATTATAAGGGTCGACTCCCGGCCGCAAAACGAGCAAACGATAAATCGAATAAACGAGAAACAGCGAGGAGCCGAGGACGGGCGCGCAAAAAACTCTTCCTTATATACACAGGTGGCGAATTTTTTCTTAGAATTTTTCGGAAAATTCCGAGAATATTTTGGAAAATTCCGAGAATTTTTTGGAAAATTCCGAGAATATTTTGGAAAATTCCGAGAATTTTTTAGAAAATTCGGGTTGACGTCAAGGCTGCTTGCACATCCAGGTAAAAAAATTCTAGGAATTATAGTGAAATTCCAAGATCACTTTGGATACGTATGTCTGGGCCTGTGAATGCGGATAGTTGTAGCTGGTTTGACGTCTAAAAATGAATCGTTCTGGTTGTATTGGTTTTTTTCTTACATTGAGAAACGTTTCTAATTTGATCAAATTCACATTTGTGTCATTGTGGACGTTTTAACAGCGCCATCTCGTCTTAACACTCTGTCGGAGTGAATTCTGGGATTCGAATGTTTACGCAGCAGATGGAAAAGAGGACTATTCAGAAAAAATTCGTGGCAAAACTCGCCGATTACGGCAATGACGAGATGATCAAGGGATTATCGACGGGCAGTTAAGTTAGTTTAATATGATCGTGGACTCTGTTTTCAAGCATGTAACCAAGGGACGACTTTGAGTAACGAAGTGTATCATATCTTCATTAGAGCATCGCCATCTAGTGGCGAGGTAAAAAAGTACGGATTTGTTTAATGTACACTGGAGTTCGCACCCGCCTTAAAAGCGAACCTGATGATACTCAGGCTGGTTAAACCATGCATAATAGTTTAAAATCAGAAGCCACCTGGTCGTCTATATGACTTTCCCAAACGAGCGAAATTGTATTGAGATTCTGTAAATTATGATGACCATTTGTAACCTTATGCTCTATTTTTCTATTTTATAATTATATATTTTTTAAATATATTTGTCAAATGTTTAGAAATCATATTGAATGGTTTTGCTGACATTGTTGGAGTTTTTCATGTATATACACATATCATTTTTTTTGTCTAAATGGAAACATATCGCAAAATATGCTGTAAACTTATGTGGTGTTAATCACTTTGTGAAACTGATTTGTTTAATATTGCAGATATTGGGAATGTTTGCAATCGACGACATTTATTTTTGAAAGTAAGTGTAATCTGATGGGGTAGAAGATGTTTTAACCCCTGAAAACTGTTAACAGCATATTGATATTGTTTTGTATTAGTGAGAATATTTTATATATAAAGGGTTATATATAATTTTAAAAAAAAATGTACTGGTGGTTGTTTTTAAGCAACCATTTTGCCATTGACTGATCAATATCTCTACCTAAGTAGAGGAACGAAGAAGACGAGAGCTTAGTGCTCGGTACTTCGCATCAACTAGCAACGGAACACGCAGAATATTCGATGCGACCTTCGCTACCAGAAAGAACATGAGGTAGATCTTGAATAACACGTCCTACGCTAATGAACCATCTGGTGGCTACCGTTATGTACTCAAGCAGTGTTCCTCTTTGTGGGCAATGTTGAGCGGGGGTTATATCTTTCTTGAAGAAACCAGAAGACACAGTTGAGCATTCGTTTGAATCCCATTCATCAACCGTGCTTCTTCTGGAGACTACCATCTTGTCTTCCCAGTAAGGGTGGCCCTATCAGTAGCTCAACCACCACTTTTGTAGCTATCGCGATTACTCAAGCCTCCTCGCCACGAAAAACGCAGTCAATGTGAGGCGCGAATAATAGGAACAAGCTAAGCTTCTTTCCTGTTCGCCAGAAGATATCTTTGGGCATTTGTTTCAAACATATTCATCAAGCCTGCTTCGTCTGGAACCTACCATTTTGTCTTCCCAGCAAGGGTGACCCTTCCAGTAGCTTAACTACCGCTGGTATAGCCATCGTGGTCATCGGTTCACTCAAGCCTCCTCGCCACGACAAGGCGCAGACACTGAGAGGAGGGAATCACGGAGAGAGCAAAGAGCTTCTCCCCGTTCGTCAGGTTTCCATCACAGAACCTGGGATCCTACACCTAGAAGAAAAACAAAGAAAAAGATTAATAAATGAAAAATATTAAATATAATTTCACACAAAAGAATGCAGAACTAAATGAACTCCATACAAAAAACATGCAAAACTAATGAACTGGCATAAAAAAATTGCAAAACTGAAAACTAAAGTAATTTTTTTTTTTTTTTTTTTTTTTTGCGCCGCTGTCGGATATTCGTCCCTCGTCATCTATTACACCATTTCGTAGATGATGAGTATTGTACAGGCCGTTGGAAATAAATTGAGACTCGCTTTTATCGATTTACCTAACTTGACTTGTTAGACCAGGTCGGTATTCAAGGTCAACCTCGATATCTGCGTCAGATCTGATCTCCGCACTCACGAGGCTCCTTCGAGTCATCTTGGGAGCAGATCGAGGAGCTGGCCGTCCCTTTATTCGTGGTGGAGCTTTCTCCTTCGTCACTGCATAGGAGTTCTCACTTTTTGGTGCTCCAGAACGGAGACCCCTGCGAGTCTTCTTGGATGCAGGACGAGTGTCTTGCCACAATTTTGCCCGTCGGACTTTCCTCTGCATCACTCCATCGAAAATTCCACTATGTGGCGCTGTGTCGAGATAGCTACCGTAATTTGCGCAGAGTATTGGGCTATCTTCTGGCAATATGAAAAGCTTCTCGCTCTCACCCTTCTCGTCCTCAGTTGGTGTAGTACACGAACTGCCTTCTCCTTTGCCGAGCACAAACGTTCTGTTCAGAACGTCGACAACAGTTTCTGCAGATTCAGCTGCGATGCCGAAAGTTCTATTGAGAATGTTTCCTTCATTCTCCGAAGAGCGTGAGTAAGGCACGTGAGGCATATCGTGTAACAGAGGTTCGATAGGGTCCTCTTCATCAGGGTACTCGACTTTGTACGTTGATGAAACGTTCACATTTTCGATCCCCGAGAGATCCTGCTCTTCTACGCAAAATTGGTTCTGTCTGCAGGCAGTCTCGATACCATGAAGTGCCCACGAAGGTAAGCCTCCTGCAGGCATTTTGACTGCCCCGGATCGATCCCAACGGCGGCGACGTCGTGAACGGTGGCTGCTGTCCGATGCTGATTCTGAAGATACAGCAACTGAGCGACGCCACAGCCACAAAAAGCACAAGCAAAGTACAAACGCAATTGCGTCAATACAGAACATATTGACGATGAATGAAAAAAACACGAAGAATGCACTAATATATACACAATATACAATATACTACAATCTACACACGTGTATACGCACACGCAAACACCCACGCACTTAGGATGTTACTATCAAATCGTATCCGTTAATACGAATCCACCGATAACGTGATGGAAAATTATAAGGGTCGACTCCCGGCCGCAAAACGAGCAAACGATAAATCGAATAAACGAGAAACAGCGAGGAGCCGAGGACGGGCGCGCAAAAAACTCTTCCTTATATACACAGGTGGCGAATTTTTTCTTTGAATTTTTGGGAAAATTCCAAGAATATTTTGGAAAATTCCGAGAATTTTTTAGAAAATTCGGGTTGACGTCAAGGCTGCTTGCACATCCAGGTAAAAAAATTCTAGGAATTACAGTGTAATTCCAAGATCACTTTGGATACGTATGTCTGGGCCTGTGAATGCGGATAGTTGTAGCTGGTTTGACGTCTAAAAATGAATCGTTCTGGTTGTATTGGTTTTTTTCTTACATTGAGAAACGTTTCTAATTTGATCAAATTCACATTTGTGTCATTGTGGACGTTTTAACAGCGCCATCTCGTGTTAACACTCTGTCGGAGTGAATTCTGGGATTCGAATGTTTACGCAGCAGATGGAAAAGAGGACTATTCAGAAAAAATTCGTGGCAAAACTCTCCGATTACGGCAATGACGAGATGATCAAGGGATTATCGACGGGCAGTTAAGTTAGTTTAATATGATCGTGGACTCTGTTTTCAAGCATGTAACCAAGGGACGACTTTGAGTAACGAAGTGCATCATATCTTCATTAGAGCATCGCCATCTAGTGGCGAGATAAAAAAGTACGGATTTGTTTAATGTACACTGGAGTTCGCACCCGCCTTAAAAGCGAACCTGATGATACTCAGGCTGGTTAAACCATGCATAATAGTTTAAAATCAGAAGCCACCTGGTCGTCTATATGACTTTCCCAAACGAGTGAAATTGTATTGAGAAAAGTATTGAGATTCTGTAAGTTATGATGACCATTTGTAACCTTATACTCTATTTTTCTATTTTATAATTATATATTTTTTAAATATATTTTTCAAATGTTTAGAAATCATATTGAATGGTTTTGCTGACATTGTTGGAGTTTTTCATGTATATACACATATCATTTTTTTTGTCTAAATGGAAAGATATCGCAAAATGTGCTGTAAACTTACGTGGTGTTAATCACTTTGTGAAACTGATTTGTTTAATATTGCAGATATTGGGAATGTTTGCAATCGACGAGATTTATTTTTGAAAGTAAGTGTAATCTGATGGGGTAGAAGATGTTTTAACCCCTGAAAACTGTTAACAGCATATTGATATTGTTTTGTATTAGTGAGAATATTTTATATATAAAGGGTTATATATAATTTTAAAAAAAAATGTACTGGTGGTTGTTTTTAAGCAACCATTTTGCCATTGACTGATCAATATCTCTACCTAAGTAGAGGAACGAAGAAGACGAGAGCTTAGTGCTCGGTACTTCGCATCAACTAGCAACGGAACACGCAGAATATTCGATGCGACCTTCGCTACCAGAAAGAACATGAGGTAGATCTTGAATAACACGTCCTACGCTGATGAACCACCTGGTGGCTACCGTTATGTACTCAAGCAGTGTTCCTCTTTGTGGGCAATGTTGAGCGGGGGTTATATCTTTCCTGAAGAAACCAGAAGACACAGTTGAGCATTCGTTTGAATCCCATTCATCAACCGTGCTTCTTCTGGAGACTACCATCTTGTCTTCCCAGTAAGGGTGGCCCTATCAGTAGCTCAACCACCACTTTTGTAGCTATCGCGATTACTCAAGCCTCCTCGCCACGAAAAACGCAGTCAATGTGAGGCGCGAATAATAGGAACAAGCTAAGCTTCTTTCCTGTTCGCCAGAAGATATCTTTGGGCATTTGTTTCAAACATATTCATCAAGCCTGCTTCGTCTGGAACCTACCATTTTGTCTTCCCAGCAAGGGTGACCCTTCCAGTAGCTTAACTACCGCTGGTATAGCCATCGTGGTCATCGGTTCACTCAAGCCTCCTCGCCACGACAAGGCGCAGACACTGAGAGGAGGGAATCACGGAGAGAGCAAAGAGCTTCTCCCCGTTCGTCAGGTTTCCATCACAGAACCTGGGATCCTACACCTAGAAGAAAAAGATTAATAAATGAAAAATATTAAATATAATTTCACACAAAAGAATGCAGAACTAAATGAACTCCATACAAAAAACATGCAAAACTAATAAACTGGCATAAAAAAATTGCAAAACTGAAAACTAAAGTAATTTTTTTTTTTTTTTTTTGCGCCGCTGTCGGATATTCGTCCCTCGTCATCTATTACACCATTTCGTAGATGATGAGTATTGTACAGGCCGTTGGAAATAAATTGAGACTCGCTTTTATCGATTTACCTAACTTGACTTGTTAGACCAGGTCGGTATTCAAGGTCAACCTCGATATCTGCGCCAGATCTGATCTCCGCACTCACGAGGCTCCTTCGAGTCATCTTGGGAGCAGATCGAGGAGCTGGCCGTCCCTTTATTCGTGGTGGAGCTTTCTCTTTCGTCACTGCATAGGAGTTCTCACTTTTTGGTGCTCCAGAACGGAGACCCCTGCGAGTCTTCTTGGATGCAGGACGAGTGTCTTGCCACAATTTTGCCCGTCGGACTTTCCTCTGCATCACTCCATCGAAAATTCCACTATGTGGCGCTGTGTCGAGATAGCTACCGTAATTTGCGCAGAGTATTGGGCTATCTTCTGGCAATATGAAAAGCTTCTCGCTCTCACCCTTCTCGTCCTCAGTTGGTGTAGTACACGAACTGCCTTCTCCTTTGCCGAGCACAAACGTTCTGTTCAGAACGTCGACAACAGTTTCTGCAGATTCAGCTGCGATGCCGAAAGTTCTATTGAGAATGTTTCCTTCATTCTCCGAAGAGCGTGAGTAAGGCACGTGAGGCATATCGTGTAACAGAGGTTCGATAGGGTCCTCTTCATCAGGGTACTCGACTTTGTACGTTGATGAAACGTTCACATTTTCGATCCCCGAGAGATCCTGCTCTTCTACGCAAAATTGGTTCTGTCTGCAGGCAGTCTCGATACCATGAAGTGCCCACGAAGGTAAGCCTCCTGCAGGCATTTTGACTGCCCCGGATCGATCCCAACGGCGGCGACGTCGTGAACGGTGGCTGCTGTCCGATGCTGATTCTGAAGATACAGCAACTGAGCGACGCCACAGCCACAAAAAGCACAAGCAAAGTACAAACGCAATTGCGTCAATACAGAACATATTGACGATGAATGAAAAAAACACGAAGAATGCACTAATATATACACAATATACAATATACTACAATCTACACACGTGTATACGCACACGCAAACACCCACGCACTTAGGATGTTACTATCAAATCGTATCCGTTAATACGAATCCACCGATAACGTGATGGAAAATTATAAGGGTCGACTCCCGGCCGCAAAACGAGCAAACGATAAATCGAATAAACGAGAAACAGCGAGGAGCCGAGGACGGGCGCGCAAAAAACTCTTCCTTATATACACAGGTGGCGAATTTTTTCTTTGAATTTTTGGGAAAATTCCAAGAATATTTTGGAAAATTCCGAGAATTTTTTAGAAAATTCGGGTTGACGTCAAGGCTGCTTGCACATCCAGGTAAAAAAATTCTAGGAATTACAGTGTAATTCCAAGATCACTTTGGATACGTATGTCTGGGCCTGTGAATGCGGATAGTTGTAGCTGGTTTGACGTCTAAAAATGAATCGTTCTGGTTGTATTGGTTTTTTTCTTACATTGAGAAACGTTTCTAATTTGATCAAATTCACATTTGTGTCATTGTGGACGTTTTAACAGCGCCATCTCGTGTTAACACTCTGTCGGAGTGAATTCTGGGATTCGAATGTTTACGCAGCAGATGGAAAAGAGGACTATTCAGAAAAAATTCGTGGCAAAACTCGCCGATTACGGCAATGACGAGATGATCAAGGGATTATCGACGGGCAGTTAAGTTAGTTTAATATGATCGTGGACTCTGTTTTCAAGCATGTAACCAAGGGACGACTTTGAGTAACGAAGTGCATCATATCTTCATTAGAGCATCGCCATCTAGTGGCGAGATAAAAAAGTACGGATTTGTTTAAGGTACACTGGAGTTCGCACCCGCCTTAAAAGCGAACCTGATGATACTCAGGCTGGTTAAACCATGCATAATAGTTTAAAATCAGAAGCCACCTGGTCGTCTATATGACTTTCCCAAACGAGCGAAATTGTATTGAGAAAAGTATTGAGATTCTGTAAATTATGATGACCATTTGTAACCTTATACTCTATTTTTCTATTTTATAATTATATATTTTTTAAATATATTTGTCAAATGTTTAGAAATCATATTGAATGGTTTTGCTGACATTGTTGGAGTTTTTCATGTATATACACATATCATTTTTTTTGTCTAAATGGAAAGATATCGCAAAATATGCTGTAAACTTACGTGGTGTTAATCACTTTGTGAAACTGATTTGTTTAATATTGCAGATATTGGGAATGTTTGCAATCGACGACATTTATTTTTGAAAGTAAGTGTAATCTGATGGGGTAGAAGATGTTTTAACCCCTGAAAACTGTTAACAGCATATTGATATTGTTTTGTATTAGTGAGAATATTTTATATATAAAGGGTTATATATAATTTAAAAAAAAATGTACTGGTGGTTGTTTTTAAGCAACCATTTTGCCATTGACTGATCAATATCTCTACCTAAGTAGAGGAACGAAGAAGACGAGAGCTTAGTGCTCGGTACTTCGCATCAACTAGCAACGGAACACGCAGAATATTCGATGCGACCTTCGCTACCAGAAAGAACATGAGGTAGATCTTGAATAACACGTCCTACGCTGATGAACCACCTGGTGGCTACCGTTATGTACTCAAGCAGTGTTCCTCTTTGTGGGCAATGTTGAGCGGGGGTTATATCTTTCCTGAAGAAACCAGAAGACACAGTTGAGCATTCGTTTGAAGCCCATTCATCAAGCGTGCTTCTTCTGGAGACTACCATCTTGTCTTCCCAGCAAGGGTGGCCCTATCAGTAGCTCAACCACCACTTTTGTAGCTATCGCGATTACTCAAGCCTCCTCGCCACTAAAAACGCAGTCAATGTGAGGCGCGAATAATAGGAACAAGCTAAGCTTCTTTCCTGTTCGCCAGATGATATCTTTGGGCATTTGTTTCAAACATATTCATCAAGCCTGCTTCGTCTGGAACCTACCATTTTGTCTTCCCAGCAAGGGTGACCCTTCCAGTAGCTTAACTACCGCTGGTATAGCCATCGTGGTCATCGGTTCACTCAAGCCTCCTCGCCACGACAAGGCGCAGACACTGAGAGGAGGGAATCACGGAGAGAGCAAAGAGCTTCTCCCCGTTCGTCAGGTTTCCATCACAGAACCTGGGATCCTACACCTAGAAGAAAAACAAAGAAAAAGATTAATAAATGAAAAATATTAAATATAATTTCACACAAAAGAATGCAGAACTAAATGAACTCCATACAAAAAACATGCAAAACTAATAAACTGGCATAAAAAAATTGCAAAACTGAACACTAAAGTAATTTTTTTTTTTTTTTTTTTTTTGCGCCGCTGTCGGATATTCGTCCCTCGTCATCTATTACACCATTTCGTAGATGATGAGTATTGTACAGGCCGTTGGAAATAAATTGAGACTCGCTTTTATCGATTTACCTAACTTGACTTGTTAGACCAGGTCGGTATTCAAGGTCAACCTCGATATCTGCGTCAGATCTGATCTCCGCACTCACGAGGCTCCTTCGAGTCATCTTGGGAGCAGATCGAGGAGCTGGCCGTCCCTTTATTCGTGGTGGAGCTTTCTCCTTCGTCACTGCATAGGAGTTCTCACTTTTTGGTGCTCCAGAACGGAGACCCCTGCGAGTCTTCTTGGATGCAGGACGAGTGTCTTGCCACAATTTTGCCCGTCGGACTTTCCTCTGCATCACTCCATCGAAAATTCCACTATGTGGCGCTGTGTCGAGATAGCTACCGTAATTTGCGCAGAGTATTGGGCTATCTTCTGGCAATATGAAAAGCTTCTCGCTCTCACCCTTCTCGTCCTCAGTTGGTGTAGTACACGAACTGCCTTCTCCTTTGCCGAGCACAAACGTTCTGTTCAGAACGTCGACAACAGTTTCTGCAGATTCAGCTGCGATGCCGAAAGTTCTATTGAGAATGTTTCCTTCATTCTCCGAAGAGCGTGAGTAAGGCACGTGAGGCATATCGTGTAACAGAGGTTCGATAGGGTCCTCTTCATCAGGGTACTCGACTTTGTACGTTGATGAAACGTTCACATTTTCGATCCCCGAGAGATCCTGCTCTTCTACGCAAAATTGGCTCTGTCTGCAGGCAGTCTCGATACCATGAAGTGCCCACGAAGGTAAGCCTCCTGCAGGCATTTTGACTGCCCCGGATCGATCCCAACGGCGGCGACGTCGTGAACGGTGGCTGCTGTCCGATGCTGATTCTGAAGATACAGCAACTGAGCGACGCCACAGCCACAAAAAGCACAAGCAAAGTACAAACGCAATTGCGTCAATACAGAACATATTGACGATGAATGAAAAAAACACGAAGAATGCACTAATATATACAAAATATACAATATACTACAATCTACACACGTGTATACGCACACGCAAACACCCACGCACTTAGGATGTTACTATCAAATCGTATCCGTTAATACGAATCCACCGATAACGTGATGGAAAATTATAAGGGTCGACTCCCGGCCGCAAAACGAGCAAACGATAAATCGAATAAACGAGAAACAGCGAGGAGCCGAGGACGGGCGCGCAAAAAACTCTTCCTTATATACACAGGTGGCGAATGTTTTCTTAGAATTTTTCGGAAAATTCCGAGAATATTTTGGAAAATTCCGAGAATATTTTGGAAAATTCCGAGAATTTTTTGGAAAATTCCGAGAATATTTTGGAAAATTCCGAGAATTTTTTAGAAAATTCGGGTTGACGTCAAGGCTGCTTGCACATCCAGGTAAAAAAATTCTAGGAATTATAGTGAAATTCCAAGATCACTTTGGATACGTATGTCTGAGCCTGTGAATGCGGATAGTTGTAGCTGGTTTGACGTCTAAAAATGAATCGTTCTGGTTGTATTGGTTTTTTTCTTACATTGAGAAACGTTTCTAATTTGATCAAATTCACATTTGTGTCATTGTGGACGTTTTAACAGCGCCATCTCGTCTTAACACTCTGTCGGAGTGAATTCTGGGATTCGAATGTTTACGCAGCAGATGGAAAAGAGGACTATTCAGAAAAAATTCGTGGCAAAACTCGCCGATTACGGCAATGACGAGATGATCAAGGGATTATCGACGGGCAGTTAAGTTAGTTTAATATGATCGTGGACTCTGTTTTCAAGCATGTAACCAAGGGACCACTTTGAGTAACGAAGTGCATCATATCTTCATTAGAGCATCGCCATCTAGTGGCGAGATAAAAAAGTACGGATTTGTTTAAGGTACACTGGAGTTCGCACCCGCCTTAAAAGCGAACCTGATGATACTCAGGCTGGTTAAACCATGCATAATAGTTTAAAATCAGAAGCCACCTGGTCGTCTATATGACTTTCCCAAACGAGCGAAATTGTATTGAGATTCTGTAAATTATGTTGACCATTTGTAACCTTATACTCTATTTTTCTATTTTATAATTATATATTTTTTAAATATATTTGTCAAATGTTTAGAAATCATATTGAATGGTTTTGCTGACATTGTTGGAGTTTTTCATGTATATACACATATCATTTTTTTTGTCTAAATGGAAACATATCGCAAAATATGCTGTAAACTTACGTGGTGTTAATCACTTTGTGAAACTGATTTGTTTAATATTGCAGATATTGGGAATGTTTGCAATCGACGAGATTTATTTTTGAAAGTAAGTGTAATCTGATGGGGTAGAAGATGTTTTAACCCCTGAAAACTGTTAACAGCATATTGATATTGTTTTGTATTAGTGAGAATATTTTATATATAAAGGGTTATATATAGTTTTAAAAAAAAATGTACTGGTGGTTGTTTTTAAGCAACCATTTTGCCATTGACTGATCAATATCTCTACCTAAGTAGAGGAACGAAGAAGACGAGAGCTTAGTGCTCGGTACTTCGCATCAACTAGCAACGGAACACGCAGAATATTCGATGCGACCTTCGCTACCAGAAAGAACATGAGGTAGATCTTGAATAACACGTCCTACGCTGATGAACCACCTGGTGGCTACCGTTATGTACTCAAGCAGTGTTCCTCTTTGTGGGCAATGTTGAGGGGGGGTTATATCTTTCCTCAAGAAACCAGAAGACACAGTTGAGCATTCGTTTGAAGCCCATTCATCAAGCGTGCTTCTTCTGGAGACTACCATCTTGTCTTCCCAGCAAGGGTGGCCCTATCAGTAGCTCAACCACCACTTTTGTAGCTATCGCGATTACTCAAGCCTCCTCGCCACTAAAAACGCAGTCAATGTGAGGCGCGAATAATAGGAACAAGCTAAGCTTCTTTCCTGTTCGCCAGATGATATCTTTGGGCATTTGTTTCAAACATATTCATCAAGCCTGCTTCGTCTGGAACCTACCATTTTGTCTTCCCAGCAAGGGTGACCCTTCCAGTAGCTTAACTACCGCTGGTATAGCCATCGTGGTCATCGGTTCACTCAAGCCTCCTCGCCACGACAAGGCGCAGACACTGAGAGGAGGGAATCACGGAGAGAGCAAAGAGCTTCTCCCCGTTCGTCAGGTTTCCATCACAGAACCTGGGATCCTACACCTAGAAGAAAAACAAAGAAAAAGATTAATAAATGAAAAATATTAAATATAATTTCACACAAAAGAATGCAGAACTAAATGAACTCCATACAAAAAACATGCAAAACTAATAAACTGGCATAAAAAAATTGCAAAACTGAACACTAAAGTAATTTTTTTTTTTTTTTTTTTTTGCGCCGCTGTCGGATATTCGTCCCTCGTCATCTATTACACCATTTCGTAGATGATGAGTATTGTACAGGCCGTTGGAAATAAATTGAGACTCGCTTTTATCGATTTACCTAACTTGACTTGTTAGACCAGGTCGGTATTCAAGGTCAACCTCGATATCTGCGTCAGATCTGATCTCCGCACTCACGAGGCTCCTTCGAGTCATCTTGGGAGCAGATCGAGGAGCTGGCCGTCCCTTTATTCGTGGTGGAGCTTTCTCCTTCGTCACTGCATAGGAGTTCTCACTTTTTGGTGCTCCAGAACGGAGACCCCTGCGAGTCTTCTTGGATGCAGGACGAGTGTCTTGCCACAATTTTGCCCGTCGGACTTTCCTCTGCATCACTCCATCGAAAATTCCACTATGTGGCGCTGTGTCGAGATAGCTACCGTAATTTGCGCAGAGTATTGGGCTATCTTCTGGCAATATGAAAAGCTTCTCGCTCTCACCCTTCTCGTCCTCAGTTGGTGTAGTACACGAACTGCCTTCTCCTTTGCCGAGCACAACCGTTCTGTTCAGAACGTCGACAACAGTTTCTGCAGATTCAGCTGCGATGCCGAAAGTTCTATTGAGAATGTTTCCTTCATTCTCCGAAGAGCGTGAGTAAGGCACGTGAGGCATATCGTGTAACAGAGGTTCGATAGGGTCCTCTTCATCAGGGTACTCGACTTTGTACGTTGATGAAACGTTCACATTTTCGATCCCCGAGAGATCCTGCTCTTCTACGCAAAATTGGCTCTGTCTGCAGGCAGTCTCGATACCATGAAGTGCCCACGAAGGTAAGCCTCCTGCAGGCATTTTGACTGCCCCGGATCGATCCCAACGGCGGCGACGTCGTGAACGGTGGCTGCTGTCCGATGCTGATTCTGAAGATACAGCAACTGAGCGACGCCACAGCCACAAAATGCACAAGCAAAGTACAAACGCAATTGCGTCAATACAGAACATATTGACGATGAATGAAAAAAACACGAAGAATGCACTAATATATACACAATATACAATATACTACAATCTACACACGTGTATACGCACACGCAAACACCCACGCACTTAGGATGTTACTATCAAATCGTATCCGTTAATACGAATCCACAGATAACGTGATGGAAAATTATAAGGGTCGACTCCCGGCCGCAAAACGAGCAAACGATAAATCGAATAAACGAGAAACAGCGAGGAGCCGAGGACGGGCGCGCAAAAAACTCTTCCTTATATACACAGGTGGCGAATTTTTTCTTAGAATTTTTGGGAAAATTCCGAGAATATTTTGGAAAATTCCGAGAATTTTTTGGAAAATTCCGAGAATATTTTGGAAAATTCCGAGAATTTTTTGGAAAATTCGGGTTGACGTCAAGGCTGCTTGCACATCCAGGTAAAAAAATTCTAGGAATTACAGTGAAATTCCAAGATCACTTTGGATACGTATGTCTGGGCCTGTTAATGCGGATAGTTGTAGCTGGTTTGACGTCTAAAAATGAATCGTTCTGGTTGTATTGGTTTTTTACTTACATTGAGAAACGTTTCTAATTTGATCAAATTCACATTTGTGTCATTGTGGACGTTTTAACAGCGCCATCTCGTGTTAACACTCTGTCGGAGTGAATTCTGGGATTCGAATGTTTACGCAGCAGATGGAAAAGAGGACTATTCAGAAAAAATTCGTGGCAAAACTCGCCGATTACGGCAATGACGAGATGATCAAGGGATTATCGACGGGCAGTTAAGTTAGTTTAATATGATCGTGGACTCTGTTTTCAAGCATGTAACCAAGGGACGACTTTGAGTAACGAAGTGCATCATATCTTCATTAGAGCATCGCCATCTAGTGGCGAGATAAAAAAGTACGGATTTGTTTAATGTACACTGGAGTTCGCACCCGCCTTAAAAGCGAACCTGATGATACTCAGGCTGGTTAAACCATGCATAATAGTTTAAAATCAGAAGCCACCTGGTCGTCTATATGACTTTCCCAAACGAGTGAAATTGTATTGAGAAAAGTATTGAGATTCTGTAAGTTATGATGACCATTTGTAACCTTATACTCTATTTTTCTATTTTATAATTATATATTTTTTAAATATATTTTTCAAATGTTTAGAAATCATATTGAATGGTTTTGCTGACATTGTTGGAGTTTTTCATGTATATACACATATCATTTTTTTTGTCTAAATGGAAAGATATCGCAAAATGTGCTGTAAACTTACGTGGTGTTAATCACTTTGTGAAACTGATTTGTTTAATATTGCAGATATTGGGAATGTTTGCAATCGACGAGATTTATTTTTGAAAGTAAGTGTAATCTGATGGGGTAGAAGATGTTTTAACCCCTGAAAACTGTTAACAGCATATTGATATTGTTTTGTATTAGTGAGAATATTTTATATATAAAGGGTTATATATAATTTTAAAAAAAAATGTACTGGTGGTTGTTTTTAAGCAACCATTTTGCCATTGACTGATCAATATCTCTACCTAAGTAGAGGAACGAAGAAGACGAGAGCTTAGTGCTCGGTACTTCGCATCAACTAGCAACGGAACACGCAGAATATTCGATGCGACCTTCGCTACCAGAAAGAACATGAGGTAGATCTTGAATAACACGTCCTACGCTAATGAACCATCTGGTGGCTACCGTTATGTACTCAAGCAGTGTTCCTCTTTGTGGGCAATGTTGAGCGGGGGTTATATCTTTCTTGAAGAAACCAGAAGACACAGTTGAGCATTCGTTTGAATCCCATTCATCAAGCGTGCTTCTTCTGGAGACTACCATCTTGTCTTCCCAGTAAGGGTGGCCCTATCAGTAGCTCAACCACCACTTTTGTAGCTATCGCGATTACTCAAGCCTCCTCGCCACGAAAAACGCAGTCAATGTGAGGCGCGAATAATAGGAACAAGCTAAGCTTCTTTCCTGTTCGCCAGAAGATATCTTTGGGCATTTTTTTCAAACATATTCATCAAGCCTGCTTCGTCTGGAACCTACCATTTTGTCTTCCCAGCAAGGGTGACCCTTCCAGTAGCTTAACTACCGCTGGTATAGCCATCGTGGTCATCGGTTCACTCAAGCCTCCTCGCCACGACAAGGCGCAGACACTGAGAGGAGGGAATCACGGAGAGAGCAAAGAGCTTCTCCCCGTTCGTCAGGTTTCCATCACAGAACCTGGGATCCTATACCTAGAAGAAAAACAAAGAAAAAGATTAATAAATGAAAAATATTAAATATAATTTCACACAAAAGAATAAAGAACTAAATGAACTCCATACAAAAAACATGCAAAACTAATAAACTGGCATAAAAAAATTGCAAAACTGAACACTAAAGTAATTTTTTTTTTTTGCGCCGCTGTCGGATATTCGTCCCTCGTCATCTATTACACCATTTCGTAGATGATGAGTATTGTACAGGCCGTTGGAAATAAATTGAGACTCGCTTTTATCGATTTACCTAACTTGACTTGTTAGACCAGGTCGGTATTCAAGGTCAACCTCGATATCTGCGTCAGATCTGATCTCCGCACTCACGAGGCTCCTTCGAGTCATCTTGGGAGCAGATCGAGGAGCTGGCCGTCCCTTTATTCGTGGTGGAGCTTTCTCCTTCGTCACTGCATAGGAGTTCTCACTTTTTGGTGCTCCAGAACGGAGACCCCTGCGAGTCTTCTTGGATGCAGGACGAGTGTCTTGCCACAATTTCGCCCGTCGGACTTTCCTCTGCATCACTCCATCGAAAATTCCACTATGTGGCGCTGTGTCGAGATAGTTACCGTAATTTGCGCAGAGTATTGGGCTATCTTCTGGCAATATGAAAAGCTTCTCGCTCTCACCCTTCTCGTCCTCTGTTGGTGTAGTACACGAACTGCCTTCTCCTTTGCCGAGCACAAACGTTCTGTTCAGAACGTCGACAACAGTTTCTGCAGATTCAGCTGCGATGCCGAAAGTTCTATTGAGAATGTTTCCTTCATTCTCCGAAGAGCGTGAGTAAGGCACGTGAGGCATATCGTGTAACAGAGGTTCGATAGGGTCCTCTTCATCAGGGTATTCGACTTTGTACGTTGATGAAACGTTCACATTTTCGATCCCCGAGAGATCCTGCTCTTCTACGCAAAATTGGCTCTGTCTGCAGGCAGTTTCGATACCATGAAGTGCCCACGAAGGTAAGCCTCCTGCAGGCATTTTGACTGCCCCGGATCGATCCCAACGGCGGCGACGTCGTGAACGGTGGCTGCTGTCCGATGCTGATTCTGAAGATACAGCAACTGAACGACGCCACAGCCACAAAAAGCACAAGCAAAGTACAAACGCAATTGCGTCAATACAGAACATATTGACGATGAATGAAAAAAACACGAAGAATGCACTAATATATACACAATATACAATATACTACAATCTACACACGTGTATACGCACACGCAAACACCCACGCACTTAGGATGTTACTATCAACTCGTATCCGTTAATACGAATCCACCGATAACGTGATGGAAAATTATAAGGGTCGACTCCCGGCCGCAAAACGAGCAAACGATAAATCGAATAAACGAGAAACAGCGAGGAGCCGAGGACGGGCGCGCAATAAACTCTTCCTTATATACACAGGTGGCGAATTTTTTCTTAGAATTTTTGGGAAAATTCCGAGAATATTTTGGAAAATTCCGAGAATTTTTTAGAAAATTCCGGTTGACGTCAAGGCTGCTTGCACATCCAGGTAAAAAAATTCTAGGAATTACAGTGAACTTCCAAGATCACTTTGGATACGTATGTGTGGGCCTGTGAATGCGGATAGTTGTAGCTGGTTTGACGTCTAAAAATGAATCGTTCTGGTTGTATTGGTTTTTTTCTTACATTGAGAAACGTTCCTAATTTGATCAAATTCACATTTGTTTTGTGTCATTGTGGACGTTTTAACAGCGCCATCTCGTGTTAACACTTTGTCGGAGTGAATTCTGGGATTCGAATGTTTACGCAGCAGATGGAAAAGAGGACTATTCAGAAAAAATTCGTGGCAAAACTCGCCGATTACGGCAATGACGAGATGATCAAGGGATTATCGACGGGCAGTTAAGTTAGTTTAATATGATCGTGGACTCTGTTTTCAAGCATGTAACCAAGGGACGACTTTGAGTAACGAAGTGCATCATATCTTCATTAGAGCATCGCCATCTAGTGGCGAGATAAAAAAGTACGGATTTGTTTAATGTACACTGGAGTTCGCACCCGCCTTAAAAGCGAACCTGATGATACTCAGGCTGGTTAAACCATGCATAATAGTTTAAAATCAGAAGCCACCTGGTCGTCTATATGACTTTCCCAAACGAGCGAAATTGTATTGAGATTCTGTAAATTATGATGACCATTTGTAACCTTATACTCTATTTTTCTATTTTATAATTATATATTTTTTAAATATATTTGTCAAATGTTTAGAAATCATATTGAATGGTTTTGCTGACATTGTTGCGGTTTTTCATGTATATACACATATCATTTTTTTTGTCTAAATGGAAAGATATCACAAAATATGCTGTAAACTTACGTGGTGTTAATCACTTTGTGAAACTGATTTGTTTAATATTGCAGATATTGGGAATGTTTGCAATCGACGACATTTATTTTTGAAAGTAAGTGTAATCTGATGGGGTAGAAGATGTTTTAACCCCTGAAAACTGTTAACAGCGTATTGATATTGTTTTGTATTAGTGAGAATATTTTATATATAAAGGGTTATATATATATTTTTAAAAAAAATGTACTGGTGGTTGTTTTTAAGCAACCATTTTGCCATTGACTGATCAATATCTCTACCTAAGTAGAGGAACGAAGAAGACGAGATCTTAGTGCTCGGTACTTCGCATCAACTAGCAACGGAACACGCAGAATATTCGATGCGACCTTCGCTACCAGAAAGAACATGAGGTAGATCTTGAATAACACGTCCTACGCTAATGAACCACCTGGTGGCTACCGTTATGTACTCAAGCAGTGTTCCTCTTTGTGGGCAATGTTGAACGGGGGTTATATCTTTCCTGATGAAACCAGAAGACACAGTTGAGCATTCGTTTGAAGCCCATTCATCAAGCGTGCTTCTTCTGGAGACTACCATCTTGTCTTCCCAGCAAGGGTGACCCTTCCAGTAGCTTAACTACCGCTGGTATAGCCATCGTGGTCATCGGTTCACTCAAGCCTCCTCGCCACGACAAGGCACAGACACTGAGAGGAGGGAATCACGGAGAGAGCAAAGAGCTTCACCCCGTTCGTCAGGTTTCCATCACAGAACCTGGGATCCTACACCTAGAAGAAAAACAAAGAAAAAGATTAATAAATGAAAAATATTAAATATAATTTCACACAAAAGAATGCAGAACTAAATGAACTCCATACAAAAAACATGCAAAACTAATAAACTGGCATAAAAACATTGCAAAACTGAACACTAAAGTAATTTTTTTTTTTTTTTTGCGCCGCTGTCGGATATTCGTCCCTCGTCATCTATTACACCATTTCGTAGATGATGAGTATTGTACAGGCCGTTGGAAATAAATTGAGACTCGCTTTTATCGATTTACCTAACTTGACTTGTTAGACCAGGTCGGTATTCAAGGTCAACCTCGATATCTGCGTCAGATCTGATCTCCGCACTCACGAGGCTCCTTCGAGTCATCTTGGGAGCAGATCGAGGAGCTGGCCGTCCCTTTATTCGTGGTGGAGCTTTCTCCTTCGTCACTGCATAGGAGTTCTCACTTTTTGGTGCTCCAGAACGGAGACCCCTGCGAGTCTTCTTGGATGCAGGACGAATGTCTTGCCACAATTTCGCCCGTCGGACTTTCCTCTGCATCACTCCATCGAAAATTCCACTATGTGGTGCTGTGTCGAGATAGCTACCGTAATTTGCGCAGAGTATTGGGCTATCTTCTGGCAATATGAAAAGCTTCTCGCTCTCACCCTTCTCGTCCTCAGTTGGTGTAGTACACGAACTGCCTTCTCCTTTGCCGAGCACAAACGTTCTGTTCAGAACGTCGACAACAGTTTCTGCAGATTCAGCTGCGATGCCGAAAGTTCTATTGAGAATGTTTCCTTCATTCTCCGAAGAGCGTGAGTAAGACACGTGAGGCATATCGTGTAACAGAGGTTCGATAGGGTCCTCTTCATCAGGGTACTCGACTTTGTACGTTGATGAAACGTTCACAATTTCGATCCCCGAGAGATCCTGCTCTTCTACGCAAAATTGGCTCTGTCTGCAGGCAGTCTCGATACCATGAAGTGCCCACGAAGGTAAGCCTCCTGCAGGCATTTTGACTGCCCCGGATCGATCCCAACGGCGGCGACGTCGTGAACGGTGGCTGCTGTCCGCTGCTGATTCTGAAGATACAGCAACTGAGCGACGCCACAGCCACAAAAAGCACAAGCAAAGTACAAACGCAATTGCGTCAATACAGAACATATTGACGATGAATGAAAAAAACCCGAAGAATGCACTAATATATACACAATATACAATATACTACAATCTACACACGTGTATACGCACACGCAAACACCCACGCACTTAGGATGTTACTATCAACTCGTATCCGTTAATACGAATCCACCGATAACGTGATGGAAAATTATAAGGGTCGACTCCCGGCCGCAAAACGAGCAAACGTTAAATCGAATAAACGAGAAACAACGAGGAGCCGAGGACGGGCGCGCAAAAAACTCTTCCTTATATACACAGGTGGTGAATTTTTTCTGAGAATATTTTGGAAAATTCCTAGTATTTTTTGGAAAATTCCGAGAATTTTTTGAAAAATTCCGAGAATATTTTGGAAAATTCCGAGAATTTTTTAGAAAATTCCGGTTGACGTCAAGGCTGCTTGCACATCCAGGTAAAAAAATTCTAGGAAATACAGTGAAATTCCAAGATCACTTTGGATACGTATGTCTGGGCCTGTGAATGCGGATAGTTGTAGCTGGTTTGACGTCTAAAAATGAATCGTTCTGGTTGTATTGGTTTTTTTCTTACATTGAGAAACGTTTCTAATTTGATCAAATTCACATTTGTGTCATTGTGGACATTTTAACAGCGCCATCTCGTGTTAACACTCTGTCGGAGTGAATTCTGGGATTCGAATGTTTACGCAGCAGATGGAAAAGAGGACCATTCAGGAAAAATTCGTGGCAAAACTCGCCGATTACACGGCTACATATTCTGGATGTAGTGCTAGACCTGAAGTGCCAGGGAAAACAGGCAGGATTTTTGAATCTAAATGCCTGTATCACTTATGGGCCCTTCGATGGAAGAATTTCCAACTCTCTCTTGTCAAGATGAAGACAACTTTAACATAGGACACAGCTCATTATTCATAAGATCTACTAATAACACAAACATTACACCTAATTCTGATAAAACACATGACAGAAACATGGAATCTGAAATTTCAGAACTAAGGAAAAAACAAGAATTTTTGCATTTTACTGTTAGGAAAGGGCAACATCCCTTAGGACGAGGTAAAGTGATTAAATCAATTGATGATATTTACCGAGAATTGCATCAAAAATTGTATAAAAATGTGATGAACCAGCTTATTATATACACAGAAGAGCTGGACATGAGTGACATCGGCATGGTCAATGATGATAGCTATCATACCTTAAATGAGGAAGTGGACTTTTCTAATCAAAATGCTATCTCACTGGCTAAAAAAACACATGGTGATCATTCCAACTCTGATAACCTGTCTAAAAATTGCACGGACACTGAACATTTAATCAACAATTTTCGAAAATTGTTGGAAGGGGCTAACATTGACAAAAACAAGATTCAACAAATACTCTCAGTTTTGATTACTATTCTAATATCGCCTAACAATAGCTCAAACAAATGATGATCCTCCCAGGCCACTCATTGTAATGGCCTTGAATGCTAATAGCCTTAGAGGCTCTAAACACTTATTTACTCAAATGCTTTTTGATTATCAAGTAGATATTGCACTTATCAATGAAACTTGGTTCCTTCCCAGCACGGTTTTCAACATAGGTGGTTATCAATGCGTCCGACGGGATCGACTACATAACCGGGGGGGAGGAGTCTGTATATTTATTAAAAATTGTATTCCCTATCAACAAATTATTCTTTCTGATTCTACTGATATTGAAGCTGTGGCGGTCTCTATTCATATAAATAGAGTATCAATGGACTTTTGTGCAATTTATAAACCGCCTAATAACAGCTTGGACTTAAATTTGTTAAAAGAAATATTCAACACCAGCTCACCTGTTCTAGTAGCAGGTGACTGGAACTGCAAGTCATCTCTGTTTTTCTCGAAGTCAACAAATAGAAATGGTAAAATTCTTAGGAAATTCTGTATTGACAATTTTCTTCAAGTAATCTCTTCCCCTCAGCCAACTCATTTCCCTGGCCAAAACAGAGGAACGCCTGATGTCATTGATTTTGGTCTAGCAAAAAATTTTTTGTACGATATACAAATGTATACTAAGGCAATTTTGTATTCTCCGCACAATCCCCTGTTCTTCAACATAGACTTTTTAATACCCAGAAAAAGGCTTTTGGTAAATCACATTGACTGGAATGCTTATAATGACAGACTTTCTTCAACCGCACTAAACACTGTTGATAACCCAAACAGTGATGACATTGACCAAGCTGTTGATAATTTGACCCATCTTATTAATGACTCAATTAAAGCCTCTTCTACTCAAAAAATCAAATCTGAGAATCAATTTGGCTTGCCTAAAGAAATTTTGGATATAATTAGGCATAAAAACAAAGTTAGGAAAAAGTGGCAGAGGTACAGAGGTGACTTAGACAGAATAATTTTAAACAGACTCCAAAAGGAGATCAAAAAAGAAGTTGCATCTCACATCAATGACCGTTTTTCTGACTTTGTGGGTAATGCTACAGCAGAAAACGGCAATTTATGGAAAGCTTGGCGGATATGTAAGCCCAAAACTACACGAATTAACAAAATTAAAAAGACAGACAACACAATTGTTTACACAGATCAAGAAATTGCTGAAGCATTCGCAACTACTTATGAAGGGCAATTTTCACCCAATAGGAATCAGCCTAACAATACTAAACTGCGGCTTCGTAGAAAAGTCGCACAATTTATTCACTTTCACACAAATAATTCTACATGTCACATGGATCTAACAACTAATGATGAAATCAGCTCAATCATCAACTCGTTGGATGTCAAAAAAGCACCAGGTGCTGATGAAATTAGCAATAAGGCCTTGAAGTGCCTGCCAGAAAATATCATTACTCACATAACAGAAATTTTCAACAGTGCTTTAACATTAAATTATTTTCCAAAACCTTGGAAACATTCTGTTATAAAAACAATTCACAAAGCTGGGACTGACCCACTTATAGCACAAAACTTCAGACCAATAAGTTTACTGAGCAACTGGAGTAAAATCTTTGAAAAGATTGTCGCAAATAGACTTACACAATTCATCAATGAAAATCATTTAATTAGATCCGAACAACACGGGTTTCGACCTGAGCACTCTTGTGTAACACAGCTACTTAGAGTCTCAGAGTTCATAAATGAAGCTTTTAACAATTTTGATTTTGTGGCTGCATCATTCTTAGACATAGCAAAAGCATTTGACCGTTGTGATTATGCTACATTGCTTTCCAAACTCATTGACTTAAATATGCCTCCGCATATGGTCATATTCTTCTATCACTATCTTTTAGGTCGAACTTTTCAAGTAAAAATTCAAAATACACTTTCTACAATAAAACAAATTCATGCCTCTGTGCCTCAGGGCAGTGTGTTGGGGCCACAACTGTTCCTGCTATACATTAATGACATACCTTGTCCCCAAAATGGCATAATATCTTTATTTGCAGACGACTGTGCAGTTTTGTGCAGTAGCAGGGATGCAAATCAGGCCTTCAACAATTTACAAGAAACCATGGATGAAATAGAATATTGGTGTGATCAATCTGCCATCCAACTGAATAGTGACAAATGCAAATTTTTATGGTTCACTAGACGTCGTAAAATTCCGGACAGACGACTTCAAATTGGTACACAATCTTTAAGCCCTGTTAGACAAATAAAATACTTGGGCTGCATCCTCAACAAAAATCTATCTTTCTCTTCACACATTGATCATGTAATAAACAAATCTAATAGAATTATGGGTATGCTCAATCGCATCACATTTCCACAGGCAAAACTTTCATTAAAGAACAAAATTATTCTTTTTAAATCCATAATAAGGCCTACTCTACTCTATGCTTCGCCAGCTTGGGCGCATGCTTGTAAAACGAATATCAAAAAACTACAGACTATGCAGAACAAAATACTCAGAAGATTTGTTGGAGCCCCTTGGTTTGTTCGTGGAATAAACATCAGACAAGACTTGGACATACCTCACATATTCACATACATTAAGAAATTAAACAATGATCAATTCGAGCGAATGTTTAGTTCCCAATTCGAACATCTGAGGGAAATTGTTGACTATGATGCTGACTGCTTAAGGAAATATAGGAGGCCCAAACAAATTGGGCGCCTTACATGGGAGAATTTGTAAAGATGCTTTCTTCTACAAATCTCATTGTATACATACTATTTTAATACATAAATTCTCTCATTCAATTGTATATACTCACATTACTTGCATACTATGTATCTATCCATTTTTGACATTTATTCGCATCTATTCGATTTGTATCTTCTCATTATTGAATTTTGTATATACACATATATTTCCCAATTGAACTTGCATATTGAACTTTGACCTATATATGATGTACATATGAGTTACTTACCCCCACCCGGCGAATGTGATTCGCCATACGGGGATATATATGATGTACATATGAAAAAGGTGTAAAAAAAAAGAGCGAGAAGACTTTTTTTGAATTTTGGATTGTTTTGCTACATAAAATTTGTCAATAGTAAATCCCCATTAATTTCTGATGCACTGAGTTGAAACAGAACTTTATTACCTGTATTACATTTTTGATGTTACAGCTGGGGTTTTTGCGTCACGACTCCCATGTGATGTTTTTTCCCCCATTCCACTTCGAATATATGTTGCTAGCTGCAGATTGTGTGACCTGCTTCTGTGAACTGTGATGACATTTGCCTGCTTCTGTGATGACATTTGCCTGCTTCTGTGATGACATTTGCCTGCTTCTGTGATGACATTTGCCTGCTTCTGTGATGACATTTGCCTGCTTCTGTGATGACATTTGCCTGCTTCTGTGAACTGTGATGACATTTGCCTGCTTCTGTGAACTGTGATGACATTTGCCTGCTTATAGCCAGATCATGACTTTTCACCAATTTGACCAGTTCTTTTTACATACACTAATCATTCATGCAAACACATATCTATCTACAAACATGTACACATTTTCTTCTTCACAGGCCTTCTTGGCCAGTTTTTATGCCGGCAGTTGGCCCTCGCGGGCTAGGAATCGGCTTAAAGTTCAATTCTGGTCTGGTCTGCTAGCATGTAACCAAGCGACGACTTTGAGTAACGAAGTGCATCATATCTTCATTAGAGCATCGCCATCTAGTGGCGAGATAAAAAAGTACGGATTTGTTTAATGTACACTGGAGTTCGCACCCGCCTTAAAAGCGAACCTGATGATACTCAGGCTGGTTAAACCATGCATAATAGTTTAAAATCAGAAGCCACCTGGTCGTCTATATGACTTTCCCAAACGAGCGAAATTGTATTGAGAAAAGTATTGAGATTCTGTAAATTATGATGACCATTTGTAACCTTATACTCTATTTTTCTATTTTATAATTATATATTTTTTAAATATATTTGTCAAATGTTTAGAAATCATATTGAATGGTTTTGCTGACATTGTTGGAGTTTTTCATGTATATACACATTTCATTTTTTTTGTCTAAATGGAAAGATATCGCAAAATATGCTGTAAACTTACGTGGTGTTAATCACTTTGTGAAACTGATTTGTTTAATATTGCAGATATTGGGGATGTTTGCAATCGACGAGATTCATTTTTGAAAGTAAGTGTAATCTGATGGGGTAGAAGATGTTTTAACCCCTGAAAACTGTTAACAGTATATTGATATTGTTTTGTATTATAGTCTGTTTCAGGTTAACTTTGCAGTGAAGAGAAAGGTAGAGAGTGTATTCCTTCGCCGCAAAATATAGTTCTCATATATCGGAGGTTTAAGATGAACATTTATACAGAATATTTCAGTTTTTTCTATGATTTTGAAAAAAATACTGAAAAAAAATCGTTTTGAACCGATGTTTACTTGTTTAAAATTTTTAAATTATAAAAAATATTGGTTACCATTATTAAAAATCCATAGCAACGGCAACGACACTCTGGCGCGATATCCTAGAAATTTCCCCCGCCAATATCACTGTCGTGTTTTTTTTCGTTACACAATTATATACTGTATATATACATTTTTTTTTTTCGTTATTTGGTTGAATTTTCCATAACGATACAATTTTTCATTCAGTTTTACATGCAGTTATAGGCTTACATAAAAACGAATATTCAATCAGTTTTATTTTCTCCTGAAAATAGGCTTCAGTGAGTTCAGATACTCACTCATAGATTACAAGAAGTGTTTCTCTTCCACGAGAGTGCCGATACTATTGTGACTTGTGAGAGGCCCTCTATGGGTGCAGAAGTTTTGGTTATAGGTCCTCCTTTTTTTAATTATTTATTTTTTGCCATGTTTATGGGATAGTTTTAGTTTCCGATCACGGAGAGTGTTGACAGAGTCGCGACTTCCACTCACACGAACGGACGCCATCTTCCACCCACCTGTTTCTCCTCATGCCCCTTGCCTATAGCGTCTCTTCAGATACAATAAGTGAGTGAGTGGGGGGGGGGGGGGTTCACAGTGGTTTGGGCTTTCATCTGTCATGTGACAGTTGTGTCTTAATTTTCACCAGAGATAGCCCCGCTAAAGTTCTCTGCTCTTCCATTCCTGAATACTATATTTTCGGTTTTTGAATACCCGCTGTAAACAAAACTCCATAAGAATAATCCGTAATAACCATGAGCAGCACATCAACCGTAACAAAAGACTAAAGCTGTCGGGAAAACAAGTGGCATCATCGACGTATACCGTTCGGGGAAGGGGGAGTTCGAGTGACGGAATTTCGGCAAGAAAAGTGAGTAAAAAAATTCTAAACTTTTCCGTATCATTATTATTATTTGGTGCTATTCCTGCATTTACACGTGAAAACAGAGTTAACCTGCTTCTTCTTAATTTATTTAACATTAATTTTTTCCATATAAATTGAAGAAAAAAATCCCCAAGTTTTTGAGAGCCCTGGTTAATATACAGTATTTTAAAATTATACGTTGCTTTCATAATATTGTTTGGATTTTTTTTTGTAAATAAATTTCAACTGAGGGAAGGGAAATATTGCAGAAAAATATATGACTTTTTTGAAATTTTTAATGTTACTTACGGCATATTAGTGAAGAGTAAGTGACACGCTGATAGAAGATAATTATTTTTTTCTAAATTTTAAAACACTTTCTAGTCAAAAACCTCACTTTAATTTCTGAAAGTATCGGCAGTGATTTTCTTTTAATTCTATAATTATTACTAATTTAACTGTGTAATTACGTTACACGTAAAAAATATTTTTCTCAGTGAGATTGGCGAGAATCGGCCATGCCTTATCAAGGCCGCGCATCGATACATTCGTTAAGAGGCTTTCGTTCCCATAGCAACGAGTGATGCGGTTCCCTCGTAGCTTCCCCTTCACTGCAAAGTTAACCTGAAACGGACTATAGTGATATTATTTTATATATAAAGGGTTATATATAATTTAAAAAAAAAATGTACTGGTGGTTGTTTTTAAGCAACCATTTTGCCATTGACTGATCAATATCTCTACCTAAGTAGAGGAACGAAGAAGACGAGAGCTTAGTGCTCGGTACTTCGCATCAACTTGCAACGGAACACGCAGAATATTCGATGCGAACTTCGCTACCAGAAAGAACATGAGGTAGATCTTGAATAACACGTCCTACGCTAATGAACCACCTGGTGGCTACCGTTATGTACTCAAGCAGTGTTCCTCTTTGTGGGCAATGTTGAGCGGGGGTTATATCTTTCCTGAAGAAACCAGAAGACACAGTTGAGCATTCGTTTGAAGCCCATTCATCAAGCGTGCTTCTTCTGGAGACTACCATCTTGTCTTCCCAGCAAGGGTGGCCCTATCAGTAGCTCAACCACCACTTTTGTAGCTATCGCGATTACTCAAGCCTCCTCGCCACTAAAAACGCAGTCAATGTGAGGCGCGAATAATAGGAACAAGCTAAGCTTCTTTCCTGTTCGCCAGAAGATATCTTTGGGCATTTGTTTCAAACATAATCATCAAGCCTGCTTCGTCTGGAACCTACCATTTTGTCTTCCCAGCAAGGGTGACCCTTCCAGTAGCTTAACTACCGCTGGTATAGCCATCGTGGTCATCGGTTCACTCAAGCCTCCTCGCCACGACAAGGCGCAGACACTGATAGGAGGGAATCACGGAGAGAGCAAAGAGCTTCTCCCCGTTCGTCAGGCTTCCATCACAGAACCTGGGATCCTACACCTAGAAGAAAAACAAAGAAAAAGATTAATAAATGAAAAATATTAAATATAATTTCACACAAAAGAATGCAGAACTAAATGAACTCCATACAAAAAACATGCAAAACTAATAAACTGGCATAAAAAAATTGCAAAACTGAACACTAAAGTAATTTTTTTTTTTTTTTTTTTTGCGCCGCTGTCGGATATTCGTCCCTCGTCATCTATTACACCATTTCGTAGATGATGAGTATTGTACAGGCCGTTGGAAATAAATTGAGACTCGCTTTTATCGATTTACCTAACTTGACTTGTTAGACCAGGTCGGTATTCAAGGTCAACCTCGATATCTGCGTCAGATCTGATCTCCGCACTCACGAGGCTCCTTCGAGTCATGTTGGGAGCAGATCGAGGAGCTGGCCGTCCCTTTATTCGTGGTGGAGCTTTCTCCTTCGTCACTGCATAGGAGTTCTCACTTTTTGGTGCTCCAGAACGGAGACCCCTGCGAGTCTTCTTGGATGCAGGACGAGTGTCTTGCCACAATTTCGCCCGTCGGACTTTCCTCTGCATCACTCCATCGAAAATTCCACTATGTGGCGCTGTGTCGAGATAGCTACCGTAATTTGCGCAGAGTATTGGGCTATCTTCTGGCAATATGAAAAGCTTCTCGCTCTCACCCTTCTCGTCCTCAGTTGGTGTAGTACACGAACTGCCTTCTCCTTTGCCGAGCACAAACGTTCTGTTCAGAACGTCGACAACAGTTTCTGCAGATTCAGCTGCGATGCCGAAAGTTCTATTGAGAATGTTTCCTTCATTCTCCGAAGAGCGTGAGTAAGGCACGTGAGGCATATCGTGTAACAGAGGTTCGATAGGGTCCTCTTCATCAGGGTACTCGACTTTGTACGTTGATGAAACGTTCACATTTTCGATCCCCGAGAGATCCTGCTCTTCTACGCAAAATTGGCTCTGCCTGCAGGCAGTCTCGATACCATGAAGTGCCCACGAAGGTAAGCCTCCTGCAGGCATTTTGACTGCCCCGGATCGATCCCAACGGCGGCGACGTCGTGAACGGTGGCTGCTGTCCGATGCTGATTCTGAAGATACAGCAACTGAGCGACGCCACAGCCACAAAAAGCACAAGCAAAGTACAAACGCAATTGCGTCAATACAGAACATATTGACGATGAATGAAAAAAACACGAAGAATGCACTAATATATACACAATATACAATATACTACAATCTACACACGTGTATACGCACACGCAAACACCCACGCACTTAGGATGTTACTATCAACTCGTATCCGTTAATACGAATCCACCGATAACGTGATGGAAAATTATAAGAGATACTAACCCCCGGCCCGGCAAACATAGTTCGCCATACGGGGTTCCCCGAAGGGAGCATTTATTTTCTCCACAAAAAAAAAAAAAAAAAAAAAAAAAAAAAAAAAAAAATCAACTTTACATCTTGGCCCAGGGAGCAACCATTAACAACACGCGAGCAGCAATTTAGTGTCCCTGGGGTTTATAATAATTGCTTCACTAAAGTATTATATTTTACATTGTAATTATCACACTGTAGATACACATTCACATATCACACATGAGTCCGACAATCATTTGATCTTTCAACATAAAAAAAGAGAAAAAGAAAGAAAGAAAAAAAAAAACCTATACACACATCAGGTCAGCTGAAATACACGAAGCAAATCAGTCCGTCAATCAGCTAATTTTGCACGAGATCGAAGAACACTGTACTACAAGTTATATTTCAGTCGATTTTATGCATTGTAACCATGTATTAGATATTAACATATATTTTATGTGCACTGCTCCATACATGCTATCACGAACAAAAGTTTACATATTTTCGTAAAAAATCAGTATATGACATAAATTTAAAAAAAATTGTAGTACGTATAATTAAAATTTACAGTATAACTATGCAAAAAAAAAGATCAAAGTGAGAACTTTACATTGAAAAAACGGTATACGCTAATCCAGTCTAAATCAGAAAATCCTTTTCGTATTCATCAAATGCACTTATATACAATGTTGTATTAACACCTTACAATTATTCAACTTTTCAATAATATCTATATATTTAAAACAAATATATCATATATATTATGTATTCATTTAAACCTTGCCATAAAATAGGACATTATTGGTGATGTATATAATATTCCACGCTTTTTTGCATGATGGATTTTAAGAAATTAGCTATTTTCTTATTTTTCACCAATGTTAAGATTTTTATGTTGTGATCGCTAAAATTGCATTCTTTTCTGTCTTTGTCCCATGCTTCACATCTATATACTATATGTTGAGCGTCGCTAGCCTCCTTCTTGCAGAAGATACATAATGAGTCTCGTCTGTGGAACCTTGCCTGATAGACTCCCAGTGCCCCATGTTGAGTCAACAATTGGTTGATGTAGAAGTCTCCATAGATGTTGGTTGTTTTAACCTTCGGCATTATTGAGTGTGTAAATCTGCCTTTTGTAGTTGAGTTCCACAGCCTCTGCCATTCATCCTGTATATTTTTTTTTTATGGAAAATTATAAGGGTCGACTCCCGGCCACAAAACGAGCAAACGATAAATCGAATAAACGAGAAACAACGAGGAGCCGAGGACGGGCGCGCAAAAAACTCTTCCTTATATACACAGGTGGTTAATTTTTTCTGAGAATATTTTGGAAAATTCCGAGTATTTTTTGGAAAATTCCGAGAATTTTTTAGAAAATTCCGGTTGACGTCAAGGCTGCTTGCACATCCAGGTAAAAAAATTCTAGGAATTACAGTGAAATTCCAAGATCACTTTGGATACGTATGTCTGGGCCTGTGAATGTGGATAGTTGTAGCTGGTTTGACGTCTAAAAATGAATCGTTCTGGTTGTATTGGTTTTTTTCTTACATTGAGAAACGTTTCTAATTTGATCAAATTCACATTTGTGTCATTGTGGAAGTTTTAACAGCGCCATCTCGTGTTAACACTCTGTCGGAGTGAATTCTGGGATTCGAATGTTTACGCAGCAGATGGAAAAGAGGACTATTCAGAAAAAATTCGTGGCAAAACTCTCCGATTACGGCAATGACGAGATGATCAAGGGATTATCGACGGGCAGTTAAGTTAGTTTAATATGATCGTGGACTCTGTTTTCAAGCATGTAACCAAGGGACGACTTTGAGTAACGAAGTGCATCATATCTTCATTAGAGCATCGCCATCTAGTGGCGAGATAAAAAAGTACGGATTTGTTTAATGTACACTGGAGTTCGCACCCGCCTTAAAAGCGAACCTGATGATACTCAGGCTGGTTAAACCATGCATAATAGTTTAAAATCAGAAGCCACCTGGTCGTCTATATGACTTTCCCAAACGAGTGAAATTGTATTGAGAAAAGTATTGAGATTCTGTAAGTTATGATGACCATTTGTAACCTTATACTCTATTTTTCTATTTTATAATTATATATTTTTTAAATATATTTTTCAAATGTTTAGAAATCATATTGAATGGTTTTGCTGACATTGTTGGAGTTTTTCATGTATATACACATATCATTTTTTTTGTCTAAATGGAAAGATATCGCAAAATGTGCTGTAAACTTACGTGGTGTTAATCACTTTGTGAAACTGATTTGTTTAATATTGCAGATATTGGGAATGTTTGCAATCGACGAGATTTATTTTTGAAAGTAAGTGTAATCTGATGGGGTAGAAGATGTTTTAACCCCTGAAAACTGTTAACAGCATATTGATATTGTTTTGTATTAGTGAGAATATTTTATATATAAAGGGTTATATATAGTTTTAAAAAAAAATGTACTGGTGGTTGTTTTTAAGCAACCATTTTGCCATTGACTGATCAATATCTCTACCTAAGTAGAGGAACGAAGAAGACGAGAGCTTAGTGCTCGGTACTTCGCATCAACTAGCAACGGAACACGCAGAATATTCGATGCGACCTTCGCTACCAGAAAGAACATGAGGTAGATCTTGAATAACACGTCCTACGCTGATGAACCACCTGGTGGCTACCGTTATGTACTCAAGCAGTGTTCCTCTTTGTGGGCAATGTTGAGCGGGGGTTATATCTTTCCTCAAGAAACCAGAAGACACAGTTGAGCATTCGTTTGAAGCCCATTCATCAAGCGTGCTTCTTCTGGAGACTACCATCTTGTCTTCCCAGCAAGGGTGGCCCTATCAGTAGCTCAACCACCACTTTTGTAGCTATCGCGATTACTCAAGCCTCCTCGCCACTAAAAACGCAGTCAATGTGAGGCGCGAATAATAGGAACAAGCTAAGCTTCTTTCCTGTTCGCCAGATGATATCTTTGGGCATTTGTTTCAAACATATTCATCAAGCCTGCTTCGTCTGGAACCTACCATTTTGTCTTCCCAGCAAGGGTGACCCTTCCAGTAGCTTAACTACCGCTGGTATAGCCATCGTGGTCATCGGTTCACTCAAGCCTCCTCGCCACGACAAGGCGCAGACACTGAGAGGAGGGAATCACGGAGAGAGCAAAGAGCTTCTCCCCGTTCGTCAGGTTTCCATCACAGAACCTGGGATCCTATACCTAGAAGAAAAACAAAGAAAAAGATTAATAAATGAAAAATATTAAATATAATTTCACACAAAAGAATAAAGAACTAAATGAACTCCATACAAAAAACATGCAAAACTAATAAACTGGCATAAAAAAATTGCAAAACTGAACACTAAAGTAATTTTTTTTTTTTTTTTGCGCCGCTGTCGGATATTCGTCCCTCGTCATCTATTACACCATTTCGTAGATGATGAGTATTGTACAGGCCGTTGGAAATAAATTGAGACTCGCTTTTATCGATTTACCTAAGTTGACTTGTTAGACCAGGTCGGTATTCAAGGTCAACCTCGATATCTGCGTCAGATCTGATCTCCGCACTCACGAGGCTCCTTCGAGTCATCTTGGGAGCAGATCGAGGAGCTGGCCGTCCCTTTATTCGTGGTGGAGCTTTCTCCTTCGTCACTGCATAGGAGTTCTCACTTTTTGGTGCTCCAGAACGGAGACCCCTGCGAGTCTTCTTGGATGCAGGACGAGTGTCTTGCCACAATTTCGCCCGTCGGACTTTCCTCTGCATCACTCCATCGAAAATTCCACTATGTGGCGCTGTGTCGAGATAGTTACCGTAATTTGCGCAGAGTATTGGGCTATCTTCTGGCAATATGAAAAGCTTCTCGCTCTCACCCTTCTCGTCCTCTGTTGGTGTAGTACACGAACTGCCTTCTCCTTTGCCGAGCACAAACGTTCTGTTCAGAACGTCGACAACAGTTTCTGCAGATTCAGCTGCGATGCCGAAAGTTCTATTGAGAATGTTTCCTTCATTCTCCGAAGAGCGTGAGTAAGGCACGTGAGGCATATCGTGTAACAGAGGTTCGATAGGGTCCTCTTCATCAGGGTATTCGACTTTGTACGTTGATGAAACGTTCACATTTTCGATCCCCGAGAGATCCTGCTCTTCTACGCAAAATTGGCTCTGTCTGCAGGCAGTTTCGATACCATGAAGTGCCCACGAAGGTAAGCCTCCTGCAGGCATTTTGACTGCCCCGGATCGATCCCAACGGCGGCGACGTCGTGAACGGTGGCTGCTGTCCGATGCTGATTCTGAAGATACAGCAACTGAACGACGCCACAGCCACAAAAAGCACAAGCAAAGTACAAACGCAATTGCGTCAATACAGAACATATTGACGATGAATGAAAAAAACACGAAGAATGCACTAATATATACACAATATACAATATACTACAATCTACACACGTGTATACGCACACGCAAACACCCACGCACTTAGGATGTTACTATCAACTCGTATCCGTTAATACGAATCCACCGATAACGTGATGGAAAATTATAAGGGTCGACTCCCGGCCGCAAAACGAGCAAACGATAAATCGAATAAACGAGAAACAGCGAGGAGCCGAGGACGGGCGCGCAATAAACTCTTCCTTATATACACAGGTGGCGAATTTTTTCTTAGAATTTTTGGGAAAATTCCGAGAATATTTTGGAAAATTCCGAGAATATTTTGGAAAATTCCGAGAATTTTTTAGAAAATTCCGGTTGACGTCAAGGCTGCTTCCACATCCAGGTAAAAAAATTCTAGGAATTACAGTGAACTTCCAAGATCACTTTGGATACGTATGTGTGGGCCTGTGAATGCGGATAGTTGTAGCTGGTTTGACGTCTAAAAATGAATCGTTCTGGTTGTATTGGTTTTTTTCTTACATTGAGAAACGTTCCTAATTTGATCAAATTCACATTTGTTTTGTGTCATTGTGGACGTTTTAACAGCGCCATCTCGTGTTAACACTTTGTCGGAGTGAATTCTGGGATTCGAATGTTTACGCAGCAGATGGAAAAGAGGACTATTCAGAAAAAATTCGTGGCAAAACTCGCCGATTACGGCAATAACGAGATGATCAAGGGATTATCGACGGGCAGTTAAGTTAGTTTAATATGATCGTGGACTCTGTTTTCAAGCATGTAACCAAGGGACGACTTTGAGTAACGAAGTGCATCATATCTTCATTAGAGCATCGCCATCTAGTGGCGAGATAAAAAAGTACGGATTTGTTTAATGTACACTGGAGTTCGCACCCGCCTTAAAAGCGAACCTGATGATACTCAGGCTGGTTAAACCATGCATAATAGTTTAAAATCAGAAGCCACCTGGTCGTCTATATGACTTTTCCAAACGAGCGAAATTGTATTGAGATTCTGTAAATTATGATGACCATTTGTAACCTTATACTCTATTTTTCTATTTTATAATTATATATTTTTTAAATATATTTGTCAAATGTTTAGAAATCATATTGAATGGTTTTGCTGACATTGTTGCGGTTTTTCATGTATATACACATATCATTTTTTTTGTCTAAATGGAAAGATATCGCAAAATATGCTGTAAACTTACGTGGTGTTAATCACTTTGTGAAACTGATTTGTTTAATATTGCAGATATTGGGAATGTTTGCAATCGACGACATTTATTTTTGAAAGTAAGTGTAATCTGATGGGGTAGAAGATGTTTTAACCCCTGAAAACTGTTAACAGCGTATTGATATTGTTTTGTATTAGTGAGAATATTTTATATATAAAGGGTTATATATATATTTTTAAAAAAAATGTACTGGTGGTTGTTTTTAAGCAACCATTTTGCCATTGACTGATCAATATCTCTACCTAAGTAGAGGAACGAAGAAGACGAGATCTTAGTGCTCGGTACTTCGCATCAACTAGCAACGGAACACGCAGAATATTCGATGCGACCTTCGCTACCAGAAAGAACATGAGGTAGATCTTGAATAACACGTCCTACGCTAATGAACCACCTGGTGGCTACCGTTATGTACTCAAGCAGTGTTCCTCTTTGTGGGCAATGTTGAACGGGGGTTATATCTTTCCTGATGAAACCAGAAGACACAGTTGAGCATTCGTTTGAAGCCCATTCATCAAGCGTGCTTCTTCTGGAGACTACCATCTTGTCTTCCCAGCAAGGGTGACCCTTCCAGTAGCTTAACTACCGCTGGTATAGCCATCGTGGTCATCGGTTCACTCAAGCCTCCTCGCCACGACAAGGCACAGACACTGAGAGGAGGGAATCACGGAGAGAGCAAAGAGCTTCTCCCCGTTCGTCAGGTTTCCATCACAGAACCTGGGATCCTACACCTAGAAGAAAAACAAAGAAAAAGATTAATAAATGAAAAATATTAAATATAATTTCACACAAAAGAATGCAGAACTAAATGAACTCCATACAAAAAACATGCAAAACTAATAAACTGGCATAAAAACATTGCAAAACTGAACACTAAAGTAATTTTTTTTTTTTTTTTGCGCCGCTGTCGGATATTCGTCCCTCGTCATCTATTACACCATTTCGTAGATGATGAGTATTGCACAGGCCGTTGGAAATAAATTGAGACTCGCTTTTATCGATTTACCTAACTTGACTTGTTAGACCAGGTCGGTATTCAAGGTCAACCTCGATATCTGCGTCAGATCTGATCTCCGCACTCACGAGGCTCCTTCGAGTCATCTTGGGAGCAGATCGAGGAGCTGGCCGTCCCTTTATTCGTGGTGGAGCTTTCTCCTTCGTCACTGCATAGGAGTTCTCACTTTTTGGTGCTCCAGAACGGAGACCCCTGCGAGTCTTCTTGGATGCAGGACGAATGTCTTGCCACAATTTCGCCCGTCGGACTTTCCTCTGCATCACTCCATCGAAAATTCCACTATGTGGTGCTGTGTCGAGATAGCTACCGTAATTTGCGCAGAGTATTGGGCTATCTTCTGGCAATATGAAAAGCTTCTCGCTCTCACCCTTCTCGTCCTCAGTTGGTGTAGTACACGAACTGCCTTCTCCTTTGCCGAGCACAAACGTTCTGTTCAGAACGTCGACAACAGTTTCTGCAGATTCAGCTGCGATGCCGAAAGTTCTATTGAGAATGTTTCCTTCATTCTCCGAAGAGCGTGAGTAAGGCACGTGAGGCATATCGTGTAACAGAGGTTCGATAGGGTCCTCTTCATCAGGGTACTCGACTTTGTACGTTGATGAAACGTTCACAATTTCGATCCCCGAGAGATCCTGCTCTTCTACGCAAAATTGGCTCTGTCTGCAGGCAGTCTCGATACCATGAAGTGCCCACGAAGGTAAGCCTCCTGCAGGCATTTTGACTGCCCCGGATCGATCCCAACGGCGGCGACGTCGTGAACGGTGGCTGCTGTCCGCTGCTGATTCTGAAGATACAGCAACTGAGCGACGCCACAGCCACAAAAAGCACAAGCAAAGTACAAACGCAATTGCGTCAATACAGAACATATTGACGATGAATGAAAAAAACCCGAAGAATGCACTAATATATACACAATATACAATATACTACAATCTACACACGTGTATACGCACACGCAAACACCCACGCACTTAGGATGTTACTATCAACTCGTATCCGTTAATACGAATCCACCGATAACGTGATGGAAAATTATAAGGGTCGACTCCCGGCCGCAAAACGAGCAAACGTTAAATCGAATAAACGAGAAACAACGAGGAGCCGAGGACGGGCGCGCAAAAAACTCTTCCTTATATACACAGGTGGTGAATTTTTTCTGAGAATATTTTGGAAAATTCCGAGTATTTTTTGGAAAATTCCGAGAATTTTTTGAAAAATTCCGAGAATATTTTGGAAAATTCCGAGAAGTTTTTAGAAAATTCCGGTTGACGTCAAGGCTGCTTGCACATCCAGGTAAAAAAATTCTAGGAAATACAGTGAAATTCCAAGATCACTTTGGATACGTATGTCTGGGCCTGTGAATGCGGATAGTTGTAGCTGGTTTGACGTCTAAAAATGAATCGTTCTGGTTGTATTGGTTTTTTTCTTACATTGAGAAACGTTTCTAATTTGATCAAATTCACATTTGTGTCATTGTGGACATTTTAACAGCGCCATCTCGTGTTAACACTCTGTCGGAGTGAATTCTGGGATTCGAATGTTTACGCAGCAGATGGAAAAGAGGACCATTCAGGAAAAATTCGTGGCAAAACTCGCCGATTACACGGCTACATATTCTGGATGTAGTGCTAGACCTGAAGTGCCAGGGAAAACAGGCAGGATTTTTGAATCTAAATGCCTGTATCACTTATGGGCCCTTCGATGGAAGAATTTCCAACTCTCTCTTGTCAAGATGAAGACAACTTTAACATAGGACACAGCTCATTATTCATAAGATCTACTAATAACACAAACATTACACCTAATTCTGATAAAACACATGACAGAAACATGGAATCTGAAATTTCAGAACTAAGGAAAAAACAAGAATTTTTGCATTTTACTGTTAGGAAAGGGCAACATCCCTTAGGACGAGGTAAAGTGATTAAATCAATTGATGATATTTACCGAGAATTGCATCAAAAATTGTATAAAAATGTGATGAACCAGCTTATTATATACACAGAAGAGCTGGACATGAGTGACATCGGCATGGTCAATGATGATAGCTATCATACCTTAAATGAGGAAGTGGACTTTTCTAATCAAAATGCTATCTCACTGGCTAAAAAAACACATGGTGATCATTCCAACTCTGATAACCTGTCTAAAAATTGCACGGACACTGAACATTTAATCAACAATTTTCGAAAATTGTTGGAAGGGGCTAACATTGACAAAAACAAGATTCAACAAATACTCTCAGTTTTGATTACTATTCTAATATCGCCTAACAATAGCTCAAACAAATGATGATCCTCCCAGGCCACTCATTGTAATGGCCTTGAATGCTAATAGCCTTAGAGGCTCTAAACACTTATTTACTCAAATGCTTTTTGATTATCAAGTAGATATTGCACTTATCAATGAAACTTGGTTCCTTCCCAGCACGGTTTTCAACATAGGTGGTTATCAATGCGTCCGACGGGATCGACTACATAACCGGGGGGGAGGAGTCTGTATATTTATTAAAAATTGTATTCCCTATCAACAAATTATTCTTTCTGATTCTACTGATATTGAAGCTGTGGCGGTCTCTATTCATATAAATAGAGTATCAATGGACTTTTGTGCAATTTATAAACCGCCTAATAACAGCTTGGACTTAAATTTGTTAAAAGAAATATTCAACACCAGCTCACCTGTTCTAGTAGCAGGTGACTGGAACTGCAAGTCATCTCTGTTTTTCTCGAAGTCAACAAATAGAAATGGTAAAATTCTTAGGAAATTCTGTATTGACAATTTTCTTCAAGTAATCTCTTCCCCTCAGCCAACTCATTTCCCTGGCCAAAACAGAGGAACGCCTGATGTCATTGATTTTGGTCTAGCAAAAAATTTTTTGTACGATATACAAATGTATACTAAGGCAATTTTGTATTCTCCGCACAATCCCCTGTTCTTCAACATAGACTTTTTAATACCCAGAAAAAGGCTTTTGGTAAATCACATTGACTGGAATGCTTATAATGACAGACTTTCTTCAACCGCACTAAACACTGTTGATAACCCAAACAGTGATGACATTGACCAAGCTGTTGATAATTTGACCCATCTTATTAATGACTCAATTAAAGCCTCTTCTACTCAAAAAATCAAATCTGAGAATCAATTTGGCTTGCCTAAAGAAATTTTGGATATAATTAGGCATAAAAACAAAGTTAGGAAAAAGTGGCAGAGGTACAGAGGTGACTTAGACAGAATAATTTTAAACAGACTCCAAAAGGAGATCAAAAAAGAAGTTGCATCTCACATCAATGACCGTTTTTCTGACTTTGTGGGTAATGCTACAGCAGAAAACGGCAATTTATGGAAAGCTTGGCGGATATGTAAGCCCAAAACTACACGAATTAACAAAATTAAAAAGACAGACAACACAATTGTTTACACAGATCAAGAAATTGCTGAAGCATTCGCAACTACTTATGAAGGGCAATTTTCACCCAATAGGAATCAGCCTAACAATACTAAACTGCGGCTTCGTAGAAAAGTCGCACAATTTATTCACTTTCACACAAATAATTCTACATGTCACATGGATCTAACAACTAATGATGAAATCAGCTCAATCATCAACTCGTTGGATGTCAAAAAAGCACCAGGTGCTGATGAAATTAGCAATAAGGCCTTGAAGTGCCTGCCAGAAAATATCATTACTCACATAACAGAAATTTTCAACAGTGCTTTAACATTAAATTATTTTCCAAAACCTTGGAAACATTCTGTTATAAAAACAATTCACAAAGCTGGGACTGACCCACTTATAGCACAAAACTTCAGACCAATAAGTTTACTGAGCAACTGGAGTAAAATCTTTGAAAAGATTGTCGCAAATAGACTTACACAATTCATCAATGAAAATCATTTAATTAGATCCGAACAACACGGGTTTCGACCTGAGCACTCTTGTGTAACACAGCTACTTAGAGTCTCAGAGTTCATAAATGAAGCTTTTAACAATTTTGATTTTGTGGCTGCATCATTCTTAGACATAGCAAAAGCATTTGACCGTTGTGATTATGCTACATTGCTTTCCAAACTCATTGACTTAAATATGCCTCCGCATATGGTCATATTCTTCTATCACTATCTTTTAGGTCGAACTTTTCAAGTAAAAATTCAAAATACACTTTCTACAATAAAACAAATTCATGCCTCTGTGCCTCAGGGCAGTGTGTTGGGGCCACAACTGTTCCTGCTATACATTAATGACATACCTTGTCCCCAAAATGGCATAATATCTTTATTTGCAGACGACTGTGCAGTTTTGTGCAGTAGCAGGGATGCAAATCAGGCCTTCAACAATTTACAAGAAACCATGGATGAAATAGAATATTGGTGTGATCAATCTGCCATCCAACTGAATAGTGACAAATGCAAATTTTTATGGTTCACTAGACGTCGTAAAATTCCGGACAGACGACTTCAAATTGGTACACAATCTTTAAGCCCTGTTAGACAAATAAAATACTTGGGCTGCATCCTCAACAAAAATCTATCTTTCTCTTCACACATTGATCATGTAATAAACAAATCTAATAGAATTATGGGTATGCTCAATCGCATCACATTTCCACAGGCAAAACTTTCATTAAAGAACAAAATTATTCTTTTTAAATCCATAATAAGGCCTACTCTACTCTATGCTTCGCCAGCTTGGGCGCATGCTTGTAAAACGAATATCAAAAAACTACAGACTATGCAGAACAAAATACTCAGAAGATTTGTTGGAGCCCCTTGGTTTGTTCGTGGAATAAACATCAGACAAGACTTGGACATACCTCACATATTCACATACATTAAGAAATTAAACAATGATCAATTCGAGCGAATGTTTAGTTCCCAATTCGAACATCTGAGGGAAATTGTTGACTATGATGCTGACTGCTTAAGGAAATATAGGAGGCCCAAACAAATTGGGCGCCTTACATGGGAGAATTTGTAAAGATGCTTTCTTCTACAAATCTCATTGTATACATACTATTTTAATACATAAATTCTCTCATTCAATTGTATATACTCACATTACTTGCATACTATGTATCTATCCATTTTTGACATTTATTCGCATCTATTCGATTTGTATCTTCTCATTATTGAATTTTGTATATACACATATATTTCCCAATTGAACTTGCATATTGAACTTTGACCTATATATGATGTACATATGAGTTACTTACCCCCACCCGGCGAATGTGATTCGCCATACGGGGATATATATGATGTACATATGAAAAAGGTGTAAAAAAAAAGAGCGAGAAGACTTTTTTTGAATTTTGGATTGTTTTGCTACATAAAATTTGTCAATAGTAAATCCCCATTAATTTCTGATGCACTGAGTTGAAACAGAACTTTATTACCTGTATTACATTTTTGATGTTACAGCTGGGGTTTTTGCGTCACGACTCCCATGTGATGTTTTTTCCCCCATTCCACTTCGAATATATGTTGCTAGCTGCAGATTGTGTGACCTGCTTCTGTGAACTGTGATGACATTTGCCTGCTTCTGTGATGACATTTGCCTGCTTCTGTGATGACATTTGCCTGCTTCTGTGAACTGTGATGACATTTGCCTGCTTATAGCCAGATCATGACTTTTCACCAATTTGACCAGTTCTTTTTACATACACTAATCATTCATGCAAACACATATCTATCTACAAACATGTACACATTTTCTTCTTCACAGGCCTTCTTGGCCAGTTTTTATGCCGGCAGTTGGCCCTCGCGGGCTAGGAATCGGCTTAAAGTTCAATTCTGGTCTGGTCTGCTAGCATGTAACCAAGCGACGACTTTGAGTAACGAAGTGCATCATATCTTCATTAGAGCATCGCCATCTAGTGGCGAGATAAAAAAGTACGGATTTGTTTAATGTACACTGGAGTTCGCACCCGCCTTAAAAGCGAACCTCAGGCTGGTTAAACCATGCATAATAGTTTAAAATCAGAAGCCACCTGGTCGTCTATATGACTTTCCCAAACGAGCGAAATTGTATTGAGAAAAGTATTGAGATTCTGTAAATTATGATGACCATTTGTAACCTTATACTCTATTTTTCTATTTTATAATTATATATTTTTTAAATATATTTGTCAAATGTTTAGAAATCATATTGAATGGTTTTGCTGACATTGTTGGAGTTTTTCATGTATATACACATTTCATTTTTTTTGTCTAAATGGAAAGATATCGCAAAATATGCTGTAAACTTACGTGGTGTTAATCACTTTGTGAAACTGATTTGTTTAATATTGCAGATATTGGGGATGTTTGCAATCGACGAGATTCATTTTTGAAAGTAAGTGTAATCTGATGGGGTAGAAGATGTTTTAACCCCTGAAAACTGTTAACAGTATATTGATATTGTTTTGTATTATAGTCTGTTTCAGGTTAACTTTGCAGTGAAGAGAAAGGTAGAGAGTGTATTCCTTCGCCGCAAAATATAGTTCTCATATATCGGAGGTTTAAGATGAACATTTATACAGAATATTTCAGTTTTTTCTATGATTTTGAAAAAAATACTGAAAAAAAATCGTTTTGAACCGATGTTTACTTGTTTAAAATTTTTAAATTATAAAAAATATTGGTTACCATTATTAAAAATCCATAGCAACGGCAACGACACTCTGGCGCGATATCCTAGAAATTTCCCCCGCCAATATCACTGTCGTGTTTTTTTTCGTTACACAATTATATACTGTATATATACATTTTTTTTTTTCGTTATTTGGTTGAATTTTCCATAACGATACAATTTTTCATTCAGTTTTACATGCAGTTATAGGCTTACATAAAAACGAATATTCAATCAGTTTTATTTTCTCCTGAAAATAGGCTTCAGTGAGTTCAGATACTCACTCATAGATTACAAGAAGTGTTTCTCTTCCACGAGAGTGCCGATACTATTGTGACTTGTGAGAGGCCCTCTATGGGTGCAGAAGTTTTGGTTATAGGTCCTCCTTTTTTTAATTATTTATTTTTTGCCATGTTTATGGGATAGTTTTAGTTTCCGATCACGGAGAGTGTTGACAGAGTCGCGACTTCCACTCACACGAACGGACGCCATCTTCCACCCACCTGTTTCTCCTCATGCCCCTTGCCTATAGCGTCTCTTCAGATACAATAAGTGAGTGAGTGGGGGGGGGGGGTTCACAGTGGTTTGGGCTTTCATCTGTCATGTGACAGTTGTGTCTTAATTTTCACCAGAGATAGCCCCGCTAAAGTTCTCTGCTCTTCCATTCCTGAATACTATATTTTCGGTTTTTGAATACCCGCTGTAAACAAAACTCCATAAGAATAATCCGTAATAACCATGAGCAGCACATCAACCGTAACAAAAGACTAAAGCTGTCGGGAAAACAAGTGGCATCATCGACGTATACCGTTCGGGGAAGGGGGAGTTCGAGTGACGGAATTTCGGCAAGAAAAGTGAGTAAAAAAATTCTAAACTTTTCCGTATCATTATTATTATTTGGTGCTATTCCTGCATTTACACGTGAAAACAGAGTTAACCTGCTTCTTCTTAATTTATTTAACATTAATTTTTTCCATATAAATTGAAGAAAAAAATCCCCAAGTTTTTGAGAGCCCTGGTTAATATACAGTATTTTAAAATTATACGTTGCTTTCATAATATTGTTTGGATTTTTTTTTGTAAATAAATTTCAACTGAGGGAAGGGAAATATTGCAGAAAAATATATGACTTTTTTGAAATTTTTAATGTTACTTACGGCATATTAGTGAAGAGTAAGTGACACGCTGATAGAAGATAATTATTTTTTTCTAAATTTTAAAACACTTTCTAGTCAAAAACCTCACTTTAATTTCTGAAAGTATCGGCAGTGATTTTCTTTTAATTCTATAATTATTACTAATTTAACTGTGTAATTACGTTACACGTAAAAAATATTTTTCTCAGTGAGATTGGCGAGAATCGGCCATGCCTTATCGAGGCCGCGCATCGATACATTCGTTAAGAGGCTTTCGTTCCCATAGCAACGAGTGATGCGGTTCCCTCGTAGCTTCCCCTTCACTGCAAAGTTAACCTGAAACGGACTATAGTGATATTATTTTATATATAAAGGGTTATATATAATTTAAAAAAAAAATGTACTGGTGGTTGTTTTTAAGCAACCATTTTGCCATTGACTGATCAATATCTCTACCTAAGTAGAGGAACGAAGAAGACGAGAGCTTAGTGCTCGGTACTTCGCATCAACTTGCAACGGAACACGCAGAATATTCGATGCGAACTTCGCTACCAGAAAGAACATGAGGTAGATCTTGAATAACACGTCCTACGCTAATGAACCACCTGGTGGCTACCGTTATGTACTCAAGCAGTGTTCCTCTTTGTGGGCAATGTTGAGCGGGGGTTATATCTTTCCTGAAGAAACCAGAAGACACAGTTGAGCATTCGTTTGAAGCCCATTCATCAAGCGTGCTTCTTCTGGAGACTACCATCTTGTCTTCCCAGCAAGGGTGGCCCTATCAGTAGCTCAACCACCACTTTTGTAGCTATCGCGATTACTCAAGCCTCCTCGCCACTAAAAACGCAGTCAATGTGAGGCGCGAATAATAGGAACAAGCTAAGCTTCTTTCCTGTTCGCCAGAAGATATCTTTGGGCATTTGTTTCAAACATAATCATCAAGCCTGCTTCGTCTGGAACCTACCATTTTGTCTTCCCAGCAAGGGTGACCCTTCCAGTAGCTTAACTACCGCTGGTATAGCCATCGTGGTCATCGGTTCACTCAAGCCTCCTCGCCACGACAAGGCGCAGACACTGATAGGAGGGAATCACGGAGAGAGCAAAGAGCTTCTCCCCGTTCGTCAGGCTTCCATCACAGAACCTGGGATCCTACACCTAGAAGAAAAACAAAGAAAAAGATTAATAAATGAAAAATATTAAATATAATTTCACACAAAAGAATGCAGAACTAAATGAACTCCATACAAAAAACATGCAAAACTAATAAACTGGCATAAAAAAATTGCAAAACTGAACACTAAAGTAATTTTTTTTTTTTTTTTTTTTGCGCCGCTGTCGGATATTCGTCCCTCGTCATCTATTACACCATTTCGTAGATGATGAGTATTGTACAGGCCGTTGGAAATAAATTGAGACTCGCTTTTATCGATTTACCTAACTTGACTTGTTAGACCAGGTCGGTATTCAAGGTCAACCTCGATATCTGCGTCAGATCTGATCTCCGCACTCACGAGGCTCCTTCGAGTCATCTTGGGAGCAGATCGAGGAGCTGGCCGTCCCTTTATTCGTGGTGGAGCTTTCTCCTTCGTCACTGCATAGGAGTTCTCACTTTTTGGTGCTCCAGAACGGAGACCCCTGCGAGTCTTCTTGGATGCAGGACGAGTGTCTTGCCACAATTTCGCCCGTCGGACTTTCCTCTGCATCACTCCATCGAAAATTCCACTATGTGGCGCTGTGTCGAGATAGTTACCGTAATTTGCGCAGAGTATTGGGCTATCTTCTGGCAATATGAAAAGCTTCTCGCTCTCACCCTTCTCGTCCTCTGTTGGTGTAGTACACGAACTGCCTTCTCCTTTGCCGAGCACAAACGTTCTGTTCAGAACGTCGACAACAGTTTCTGCAGATTCAGCTGCGATGCCGAAAGTTCTATTGAGAATGTTTCCTTCATTCTCCGAAGAGCGTGAGTAAGGCACGTGAGGCATATCGTGTAACAGAGGTTCGATAGGGTCCTCTTCATCAGGGTATTCGACTTTGTACGTTGATGAAACGTTCACATTTTCGATCCCCGAGAGATCCTGCTCTTCTACGCAAAATTGGCTCTGTCTGCAGGCAGTTTCGATACCATGAAGTGCCCACGAAGGTAAGCCTCCTGCAGGCATTTTGACTGCCCCGGATCGATCCCAACGGCGGCGACGTCGTGAACGGTGGCTGCTGTCCGATGCTGATTCTGAAGATACAGCAACTGAACGACGCCACAGCCACAAAAAGCACAAGCAAAGTACAAACGCAATTGCGTCAATACAGAACATATTGACGATGAATGAAAAAAACACGAAGAATGCACTAATATATACACAATATACTACAATCTACACACGTGTATACGCACACGCAAACACCCACGCACTTAGGATGTTACTATCAACTCGTATCCGTTAATACGAATCCACCGATAACGTGATGGAAAATTATAAGGGTCGACTCCCGGCCGCAAAACGAGCAAACGATAAATCGAATAAACGAGAAACAGCGAGGAGCCGAGGACGGGCGCGCAATAAACTCTTCCTTATATACACAGGTGGCGAATTTTTTCTTAGAATTTTTGGGAAAATTCCGAGAATATTTTGGAAAATTCCGAGAATTTTTTAGAAAATTCCGGTTGACGTCAAGGCTGCTTGCACATCCAGGTAAAAAAATTCTAGGAATTACAGTGAACTTCCAAGATCACTTTGGATACGTATGTGTGGGCCTGTGAATGCGGATAGTTGTAGCTGGTTTGACGTCTAAAAATGAATCGTTCTGGTTGTATTGGTTTTTTTCTTACATTGAGAAACGTTCCTAATTTGATCAAATTCACATTTGTTTTGTGTCATTGTGGACGTTTTAACAGCGCCATCTCGTGTTAACACTTTGTCGGAGTGAATTCTGGGATTCGAATGTTTACGCAGCAGATGGAAAAGAGGACTATTCAGAAAAAATTCGTGGCAAAACTCGCCGATTACGGCAATGACGAGATGATCAAGGGATTATCGACGGGCAGTTAAGTTAGTTTAATATGATCGTGGACTCTGTTTTCAAGCATGTAACCAAGGGACGACTTTGAGTAACGAAGTGCATCATATCTTCATTAGAGCATCGCCATCTAGTGGCGAGATAAAAAAGTACGGATTTGTTTAATGTACACTGGAGTTCGCACCCGCCTTAAAAGCGAACCTGATGATACTCAGGCTGGTTAAACCATGCATAATAGTTTAAAATCAGAAGCCACCTGGTCGTCTATATGACTTTCCCAAACGAGCGAAATTGTATTGAGATTCTGTAAATTATGATGACCATTTGTAACCTTATACTCTATTTTTCTATTTTATAATTATATATTTTTTAAATATATTTGTCAAATGTTTAGAAATCATATTGAATGGTTTTGCTGACATTGTTGCGGTTTTTCATGTATATACACATATCATTTTTTTTGTCTAAATGGAAAGATATCACAAAATATGCTGTAAACTTACGTGGTGTTAATCACTTTGTGAAACTGATTTGTTTAATATTGCAGATATTGGGAATGTTTGCAATCGACGACATTTATTTTTGAAAGTAAGTGTAATCTGATGGGGTAGAAGATGTTTTAACCCCTGAAAACTGTTAACAGCGTATTGATATTGTTTTGTATTAGTGAGAATATTTTATATATAAAGGGTTATATATATATTTTTAAAAAAAATGTACTGGTGGTTGTTTTTAAGCAACCATTTTGCCATTGACTGATCAATATCTCTACCTAAGTAGAGGAACGAAGAAGACGAGATCTTAGTGCTCGGTACTTCGCATCAACTAGCAACGGAACACGCAGAATATTCGATGCGACCTTCGCTACCAGAAAGAACATGAGGTAGATCTTGAATAACACGTCCTACGCTAATGAACCACCTGGTGGCTACCGTTATGTACTCAAGCAGTGTTCCTCTTTGTGGGCAATGTTGAACGGGGGTTATATCTTTCCTGATGAAACCAGAAGACACAGTTGAGCATTCGTTTGAAGCCCATTCATCAAGCGTGCTTCTTCTGGAGACTACCATCTTGTCTTCCCAGCAAGGGTGACCCTTCCAGTAGCTTAACTACCGCTGGTATAGCCATCGTGGTCATCGGTTCACTCAAGCCTCCTCGCCACGACAAGGCACAGACACTGAGAGGAGGGAATCACGGAGAGAGCAAAGAGCTTCACCCCGTTCGTCAGGTTTCCATCACAGAACCTGGGATCCTACACCTAGAAGAAAAACAAAGAAAAAGATTAATAAATGAAAAATATTAAATATAATTTCACACAAAAGAATGCAGAACTAAATGAACTCCATACAAAAAACATGCAAAACTAATAAACTGGCATAAAAACATTGCAAAACTGAACACTAAAGTAATTTTTTTTTTTTTTTTGCGCCGCTGTCGGATATTCGTCCCTCGTCATCTATTACACCATTTCGTAGATGATGAGTATTGTACAGGCCGTTGGAAATAAATTGAGACTCGCTTTTATCGATTTACCTAACTTGACTTGTTAGACCAGGTCGGTATTCAAGGTCAACCTCGATATCTGCGTCAGATCTGATCTCCGCACTCACGAGGCTCCTTCGAGTCATCTTGGGAGCAGATCGAGGAGCTGGCCGTCCCTTTATTCGTGGTGGAGCTTTCTCCTTCGTCACTGCATAGGAGTTCTCACTTTTTGGTGCTCCAGAACGGAGACCCCTGCGAGTCTTCTTGGATGCAGGACGAATGTCTTGCCACAATTTCGCCCGTCGGACTTTCCTCTGCATCACTCCATCGAAAATTCCACTATGTGGTGCTGTGTCGAGATAGCTACCGTAATTTGCGCAGAGTATTGGGCTATCTTCTGGCAATATGAAAAGCTTCTCGCTCTCACCCTTCTCGTCCTCAGTTGGTGTAGTACACGAACTGCCTTCTCCTTTGCCGAGCACAAACGTTCTGTTCAGAACGTCGACAACAGTTTCTGCAGATTCAGCTGCGATGCCGAAAGTTCTATTGAGAATGTTTCCTTCATTCTCCGAAGAGCGTGAGTAAGACACGTGAGGCATATCGTGTAACAGAGGTTCGATAGGGTCCTCTTCATCAGGGTACTCGACTTTGTACGTTGATGAAACGTTCACAATTTCGATCCCCGAGAGATCCTGCTCTTCTACGCAAAATTGGCTCTGTCTGCAGGCAGTCTCGATACCATGAAGTGCCCACGAAGGTAAGCCTCCTGCAGGCATTTTGACTGCCCCGGATCGATCCCAACGGCGGCGACGTCGTGAACGGTGGCTGCTGTCCGCTGCTGATTCTGAAGATACAGCAACTGAGCGACGCCACAGCCACAAAAAGCACAAGCAAAGTACAAACGCAATTGCGTCAATACAGAACATATTGACGATGAATGAAAAAAACCCGAAGAATGCACTAATATATACACAATATACAATATACTACAATCTACACACGTGTATACGCACACGCAAACACCCACGCACTTAGGATGTTACTATCAACTCGTATCCGTTAATACGAATCCACCGATAACGTGATGGAAAATTATAAGGGTCGACTCCCGGCCGCAAAACGAGCAAACGTTAAATCGAATAAACGAGAAACAACGAGGAGCCGAGGACGGGCGCGCAAAAAACTCTTCCTTATATACACAGGTGGTGAATTTTTTCTGAGAATATTTTGGAAAATTCCTAGTATTTTTTGGAAAATTCCGAGAATTTTTTGAAAAATTCCGAGAATATTTTGGAAAATTCCGAGAATTTTTTAGAAAATTCCGGTTGACGTCAAGGCTGCTTGCACATCCAGGTAAAAAAATTCTAGGAAATACAGTGAAATTCCAAGATCACTTTGGATACGTATGTCTGGGCCTGTGAATGCGGATAGTTGTAGCTGGTTTGACGTCTAAAAATGAATCGTTCTGGTTGTATTGGTTTTTTTCTTACATTGAGAAACGTTTCTAATTTGATCAAATTCACATTTGTGTCATTGTGGACATTTTAACAGCGCCATCTCGTGTTAACACTCTGTCGGAGTGAATTCTGGGATTCGAATGTTTACGCAGCAGATGGAAAAGAGGACCATTCAGGAAAAATTCGTGGCAAAACTCGCCGATTACACGGCTACATATTCTGGATGTAGTGCTAGACCTGAAGTGCCAGGGAAAACAGGCAGGATTTTTGAATCTAAATGCCTGTATCACTTATGGGCCCTTCGATGGAAGAATTTCCAACTCTCTCTTGTCAAGATGAAGACAACTTTAACATAGGACACAGCTCATTATTCATAAGATCTACTAATAACACAAACATTACACCTAATTCTGATAAAACACATGACAGAAACATGGAATCTGAAATTTCAGAACTAAGGAAAAAACAAGAATTTTTGCATTTTACTGTTAGGAAAGGGCAACATCCCTTAGGACGAGGTAAAGTGATTAAATCAATTGATGATATTTACCGAGAATTGCATCAAAAATTGTATAAAAATGTGATGAACCAGCTTATTATATACACAGAAGAGCTGGACATGAGTGACATCGGCATGGTCAATGATGATAGCTATCATACCTTAAATGAGGAAGTGGACTTTTCTAATCAAAATGCTATCTCACTGGCTAAAAAAACACATGGTGATCATTCCAACTCTGATAACCTGTCTAAAAATTGCACGGACACTGAACATTTAATCAACAATTTTCGAAAATTGTTGGAAGGGGCTAACATTGACAAAAACAAGATTCAACAAATACTCTCAGTTTTGATTACTATTCTAATATCGACTAACAATAGCTCAAACAAATGATGATCCTCCCAGGCCACTCATTGTAATGGCCTTGAATGCTAATAGCCTTAGAGGCTCTAAACACTTATTTACTCAAATGCTTTTTGATTATCAAGTAGATATTGCACTTATCAATGAAACTTGGTTCCTTCCCAGCACGGTTTTCAACATAGGTGGTTATCAATGCGTCCGACGGGATCGACTACATAACCGGGGGGGAGGAGTCTGTATATTTATTAAAAATTGTATTCCCTATCAACAAATTATTCTTTCTGATTCTACTGATATTGAAGCTGTGGCGGTCTCTATTCATATAAATAGAGTATCAATGGACTTTTGTGCAATTTATAAACCGCCTAATAACAGCTTGGACTTAAATTTGTTAAAAGAAATATTCAACACCAGCTCACCTGTTCTAGTAGCAGGTGACTGGAACTGCAAGTCATCTCTGTTTTTCTCGAAGTCAACAAATAGAAATGGTAAAATTCTTAGGAAATTCTGTATTGACAATTTTCTTCAAGTAATCTCTTCCCCTCAGCCAACTCATTTCCCTGGCCAAAACAGAGGAACGCCTGATGTCATTGATTTTGGTCTAGCAAAAAATTTTTTGTACGATATACAAATGTATACTAAGGCAATTTTGTATTCTCCGCACAATCCCCTGTTCTTCAACATAGACTTTTTAATACCCAGAAAAAGGCTTTTGGTAAATCACATTGACTGGAATGCTTATAATGACAGACTTTCTTCAACCGCACTAAACACTGTTGATAACCCAAACAGTGATGACATTGACCAAGCTGTTGATAATTTGACCCATCTTATTAATGACTCAATTAAAGCCTCTTCTACTCAAAAAATCAAATCTGAGAATCAATTTGGCTTGCCTAAAGAAATTTTGGATATAATTAGGCATAAAAACAAAGTTAGGAAAAAGTGGCAGAGGTACAGAGGTGACTTAGACAGAATAATTTTAAACAGACTCCAAAAGGAGATCAAAAAAGAAGTTGCATCTCACATCAATGACCGTTTTTCTGACTTTGTGGGTAATGCTACAGCAGAAAACGGCAATTTATGGAAAGCTTGGCGGATATGTAAGCCCAAAACTACACGAATTAACAAAATTAAAAAGACAGACAACACAATTGTTTACACAGATCAAGAAATTGCTGAAGCATTCGCAACTACTTATGAAGGGCAATTTTCACCCAATAGGAATCAGCCTAACAATACTAAACTGCGGCTTCGTAGAAAAGTCGCACAATTTATTCACTTTCACACAAATAATTCTACATGTCACATGGATCTAACAACTAATGATGAAATCAGCTCAATCATCAACTCGTTGGATGTCAAAAAAGCACCAGGTGCTGATGAAATTAGCAATAAGGCCTTGAAGTGCCTGCCAGAAAATATCATTACTCACATAACAGAAATTTTCAACAGTGCTTTAACATTAAATTATTTTCCAAAACCTTGGAAACATTCTGTTATAAAAACAATTCACAAAGCTGGGACTGACCCACTTATAGCACAAAACTTCAGACCAATAAGTTTACTGAGCAACTGGAGTAAAATCTTTGAAAAGATTGTCGCAAATAGACTTACACAATTCATCAATGAAAATCATTTAATTAGATCCGAACAACACGGGTTTCGACCTGAGCACTCTTGTGTAACACAGCTACTTAGAGTCTCAGAGTTCATAAATGAAGCTTTTAACAATTTTGATTTTGTGGCTGCATCATTCTTAGACATAGCAAAAGCATTTGACCGTTGTGATTATGCTACATTGCTTTCCAAACTCATTGACTTAAATATGCCTCCGCATATGGTCATATTCTTCTATCACTATCTTTTAGGTCGAACTTTTCAAGTAAAAATTCAAAATACACTTTCTACAATAAAACAAATTCATGCCTCTGTGCCTCAGGGCAGTGTGTTGGGGCCACAACTGTTCCTGCTATACATTAATGACATACCTTGTCCCCAAAATGGCATAATATCTTTATTTGCAGACGACTGTGCAGTTTTGTGCAGTAGCAGGGATGCAAATCAGGCCTTCAACAATTTACAAGAAACCATGGATGAAATAGAATATTGGTGTGATCAATCTGCCATCCAACTGAATAGTGACAAATGCAAATTTTTATGGTTCACTAGACGTCGTAAAATTCCGGACAGACGACTTCAAATTGGTACACAATCTTTAAGCCCTGTTAGACAAATAAAATACTTGGGCTGCATCCTCAACAAAAATCTATCTTTCTCTTCACACATTGATCATGTAATAAACAAATCTAATAGAATTATGGGTATGCTCAATCGCATCACATTTCCACAGGCAAAACTTTCATTAAAGAACAAAATTATTCTTTTTAAATCCATAATAAGGCCTACTCTACTCTATGCTTCGCCAGCTTGGGCGCATGCTTGTAAAACGAATATCAAAAAACTACAGACTATGCAGAACAAAATACTCAGAAGATTTGTTGGAGCCCCTTGGTTTGTTCGTGGAATAAACATCAGACAAGACTTGGACATACCTCACATATTCACATACATTAAGAAATTAAACAATGATCAATTCGAGCGAATGTTTAGTTCCCAATTCGAACATCTGAGGGAAATTGTTGACTATGATGCTGACTGCTTAAGGAAATATAGGAGGCCCAAACAAATTGGGCGCCTTACATGGGAGAATTTGTAAAGATGCTTTCTTCTACAAATCTCATTGTATACATACTATTTTAATACATAAATTCTCTCATTCAATTGTATATACTCACATTACTTGCATACTATGTATCTATCCATTTTTGACATTTATTCGCATCTATTCGATTTGTATCTTCTCATTATTGAATTTTGTATATACACATATATTTCCCAATTGAACTTGCATATTGAACTTTGACCTATATATGATGTACATATGAGTTACTTACCCCCACCCGGCGAATGTGATTCGCCATACGGGGATATATATGATGTACATATGAAAAAGGTGTAAAAAAAAAGAGCGAGAAGACTTTTTTTGAATTTTGGATTGTTTTGCTACATAAAATTTGTCAATAGTAAATCCCCATTAATTTCTGATGCACTGAGTTGAAACAGAACTTTATTACCTGTATTACATTTTTGATGTTACAGCTGGGGTTTTTGCGTCACGACTCCCATGTGATGTTTTTTCCCCCATTCCACTTCGAATATATGTTGCTAGCTGCAGATTGTGTGACCTGCTTCTGTGAACTGTGATGACATTTGCCTGCTTCTGTGATGACATTTGCCTGCTTCTGTGATGACATTTGCCTGCTTCTGTGATGACATTTGCCTGCTTCTGTGATGACATTTGCCTGCTTCTGTGATGACATTTGCCTGCTTCTGTGAACTGTGATGACATTTGCCTGCTTCTGTGAACTGTGATGACATTTGCCTGCTTATAGCCAGATCATGACTTTTCACCAATTTGACCAGTTCTTTTTACATACACTAATCATTCATGCAAACACATATCTATCTACAAACATGTACACATTTTCTTCTTCACAGGCCTTCTTGGCCAGTTTTTATGCCGGCAGTTGGCCCTCGCGGGCTAGGAATCGGCTTAAAGTTCAATTCTGGTCTGGTCTGCTAGCATGTAACCAAGCGACGACTTTGAGTAACGAAGTGCATCATATCTTCATTAGAGCATCGCCATCTAGTGGCGAGATAAAAAAGTACGGATTTGTTTAATGTACACTGGAGTTCGCACCCGCCTTAAAAGCGAACCTGATGATACTCAGGCTGGTTAACTCTTTAGCTGGTTAACTCAGGCTGGGTAGACTCTTTTTGAACTTTGGATTGTTTTGCTTACATAAAATTTGTCAGTAGTAAATCCCCATTAATTTCTGATGCACTGAGTTGAAACAGAACTTTATTACCTGTATTGCATTTTTGATGTTACAGCTGGGGTTTTTGCGTCACGACTCCCATGTGATGTTTTTTCCCCCATTCCACTTCGAATATATGTTGCTAGCTGCAGATTGTGTGACCTGCTTCTGTGAACTGTGATGACATTTGCCTGCTTCTGTGAACTGTGATGACATTTGCCTGCTTATAGCCAGATCATGACTTTTCACCAATTTGACCAGTTCTTTTTACATACACTACACATTCATGCAAACACATATCTATCTACAAACATGTACACATTTTCTTCTTCACAGGCCTTCTTGGCCAGTTTTTATGCCGGCAGTTGGCCCTCGCGGGCTGGGAATCGGCTTAAAGTTCAATTCTGGTCTGGTCTGGTCAGGCTGGTTAAACCATGCATAATAGTTTAAAATCAGAAGCCACCTGGTCGTCTATATGACTTTCCCAAACGAGCGAAATTGTATTGAGAAAAGTATTGAGATTCTGTAAATTATGATGACCATTTGTAACCTTATACTCTATTTTTCTATTTTATAATTATATATTTTTTAAATATATTTGTCAAATGTTTAGAAATCATATTGAATGGTTTTGCTGACATTGTTGGAGTTTTTCATGTATATACACATTTCATTTTTTTTGTCTAAATGGAAAGATATCGCAAAATATGCTGTAAACTTACGTGGTGTTAATCACTTTGTGAAACTGATTTGTTTAATATTGCAGATATTGGGGATGTTTGCAATCGACGAGATTCATTTTTGAAAGTAAGTGTAATCTGATGGGGTAGAAGATGTTTTAACCCCTGAAAACTGTTAACAGTATATTGATATTGTTTTGTATTATAGTCTGTTTCAGGTTAACTTTGCAGTGAAGAGAAAGGTAGAGAGTGTATTCCTTCGCCGCAAAATATAGTTCTCATATATCGGAGGTTTAAGATGAACATTTATACAGAATATTTCAGTTTTTTCTATGATTTTGAAAAAAATACTGAAAAAAAATCGTTTTGAACCGATGTTTACTTGTTTAAAATTTTTAAATTATAAAAAATATTGGTTACCATTATTAAAAATCCATAGCAACGGCAACGACACTCTGGCGCGATATCCTAGAAATTTCCCCCGCCAATATCACTGTCGTGTTTTTTTTCGTTACACAATTATATACTGTATATATACATTTTTTTTTTTCGTTATTTGGTTGAATTTTCCATAACGATACAATTTTTCATTCAGTTTTACATGCAGTTATAGGCTTACATAAAAACGAATATTCAATCAGTTTTATTTTCTCCTGAAAATAGGCTTCAGTGAGTTCAGATACTCACTCATAGATTACAAGAAGTGTTTCTCTTCCACGAGAGTGCCGATACTATTGTGACTTGTGAGAGGCCCTCTATGGGTGCAGAAGTTTTGGTTATAGGTCCTCCTTTTTTTAATTATTTATTTTTTGCCATGTTTATGGGATAGTTTTAGTTTCCGATCACGGAGAGTGTTGACAGAGTCGCGACTTCCACTCACACGAACGGACGCCATCTTCCACCCACCTGTTTCTCCTCATGCCCCTTGCCTATAGCGTCTCTTCAGATACAATAAGTGAGTGAGTGGGGGGGGGGGTTCACAGTGGTTTGGGCTTTCATCTGTCATGTGACAGTTGTGTCTTAATTTTCACCAGAGATAGCCCCGCTAAAGTTCTCTGCTCTTCCATTCCTGAATACTATATTTTCGGTTTTTGAATACCCGCTGTAAACAAAACTCCATAAGAATAATCCGTAATAACCATGAGCAGCATATCAACCGTAACAAAAGACTAAAGCTGTCGGGAAAACAAGTGGCATCATCGACGTATACCGTTCGGGGAAGGGGGAGTTCGAGTGACGGAATTTCGGCAAGAAAAGTGAGTAAAAAAATTCTAAACTTTTCCGTATCATTATTATTATTTGGTGCTATTCCTGCATTTACACGTGAAAACAGAGTTAACCTGCTTCTTCTTAATTTATTTAACATTAATTTTTTCCATATAAATTGAAGAAAAAAATCCCCAAGTTTTTGAGAGCCCTGGTTAATATACAGTATTTTAAAATTATACGTTGCTTTCATAATATTGTTTGGATTTTTTTTTGTAAATAAATTTCAACTGAGGGAAGGGAAATATTGCAGAAAAATATATGACTTTTTTGAAATTTTTAATGTTACTTACGGCATATTAGTGAAGAGTAAGTGACACGCTGATAGAAGATAATTATTTTTTTCTAAATTTTAAAACACTTTCTAGTCAAAAACCTCACTTTAATTTCTGAAAGTATCGGCAGTGATTTTCTTTTAATTCTATAATTATTACTAATTTAACTGTGTAATTACGTTACACGTAAAAAATATTTTTCTCAGTGAGATTGGCGAGAATCGGCCATGCCTTATCGAGGCCGCGCATCGATACATTCGTTAAGAGGCTTTCGTTCCCATAGCAACGAGTGATGCGGTTCCCTCGTAGCTTCCCCTTCACTGCAAAGTTAACCTGAAACGGACTATAGTGATATTATTTTATATATAAAGGGTTATATATAATTTAAAAAAAAAATGTACTGGTGGTTGTTTTTAAGCAACCATTTTGCCATTGACTGATCAATATCTCTACCTAAGTAGAGGAACGAAGAAGACGAGAGCTTAGTGCTCGGTACTTCGCATCAACTTGCAACGGAACACGCAGAATATTCGATGCGAACTTCGCTACCAGAAAGAACATGAGGTAGATCTTGAATAACACGTCCTACGCTAATGAACCACCTGGTGGCTACCGTTATGTACTCAAGCAGTGTTCCTCTTTGTGGGCAATGTTGAGCGGGGGTTATATCTTTCCTGAAGAAACCAGAAGACACAGTAGCCCATTCATCAAGCGTGCTTCTTCTGGAGACTACCATCTTGTCTTCCCAGCAAGGGTGGCCCTATCAGTAGCTCAACCACCACTTTTGTAGCTATCGAGATTACTCAAGCCTCCTCGCCACTAAAAACGCAGTCAATGTGAGGCGCGAATAATAGGAACAAGCTAAGCTTCTTTCCTGTTCGCCAGAAGATATCTTTGGGCATTTGTTTCAAACATAATCATCAAGCCTGCTTCGTCTGGAACCTACCATTTTGTCTTCCCAGCAAGGGTGACCCTTCCAGTAGCTTAACTACCGCTGGTATAGCCATCGTGGTCATCGGTTCACTCAAGCCTCCTCGCCACGACAAGGCGCAGACACTGATAGGAGGGAATCACGGAGAGAGCAAAGAGCTTCTCCCCGTTCGTCAGGCTTCCATCACAGAACCTGGGATCCTACACCTAGAAGAAAAACAAAGAAAAAGATTAATAAATGAAAAATATTAAATATAATTTCACACAAAAGAATGCAGAACTAAATGAACTCCATACAAAAAACATGCAAAACTAATAAACTGGCATAAAAAAATTGCAAAACTGAACACTAAAGTAATTTTTTTTTTTTTTTTTTTTGCGCCGCTGTCGGATATTCGTCCCTCGTCATCTATTACACCATTTCGTAGATGATGAGTATTGTACAGGCCGTTGGAAATAAATTGAGACTCGCTTTTATCGATTTACCTAACTTGACTTGTTAGACCAGGTCGGTATTCAAGGTCAACCTCGATATCTGCGTCAGATCTGATCTCCGCACTCACGAGGCTCCTTCGAGTCATGTTGGGAGCAGATCGAGGAGCTGGCCGTCCCTTTATTCGTGGTGGAGCTTTCTCCTTCGTCACTGCATAGGAGTTCTCACTTTTTGGTGCTCCAGAACGGAGACCCCTGCGAGTCTTCTTGGATGCAGGACGAGTGTCTTGCCACAATTTCGCCCGTCGGACTTTCCTCTGCATCACTCCATCGAAAATTCCACTATGTGGCGCTGTGTCGAGATAGCTACCGTAATTTGCGCAGAGTATTGGGCTATCTTCTGGCAATATGAAAAGCTTCTCGCTCTCACCCTTCTCGTCCTCAGTTGGTGTAGTACACGAACTGCCTTCTCCTTTGCCGAGCACAAACGTTCTGTTCAGAACGTCGACAACAGTTTCTGCAGATTCAGCTGCGATGCCGAAAGTTCTATTGAGAATGTTTCCTTCATTCTCCGAAGAGCGTGAGTAAGGCACGTGAGGCATATCGTGTAACAGAGGTTCGATAGGGTCCTCTTCATCAGGGTACTCGACTTTGTACGTTGATGAAACGTTCACATTTTCGATCCCCGAAAGAGATGGCATTGTGGCGGAGTTTCGCCAACGCTTGGCGTAAAAAGTGACTACGCAGGTTACGCACGCCAAGCGACGGAAAGAAGAAAAAATATTCAGTGGTTGCGAGTGAGTGTAAATGACATGTTGATGTTTTTTGGTGTGTGTGCATTTTTTGTAAATAAATTAATTTGGTGATTGTGACAAGTCGTCTTTTAATTAGAGTGGAGTCAGATGAGCGTTATCAAATCAACTCGGTCGCCATCCCAAATGTGGTGACGCGGTGTGGAATGACGCAAGAACATTAATTGGCACGTGGCTGAATAAAGGTAGGCCGGATTCGTATGTTCACTTTCTCGTGTGTCCTCTGGGGTGTTAAAAGTGCAATTCCGTTCGCATTGGTATTGAAGTTTACACGCTCATGATACCGGATCCGAATCCTGGAAATTCAGGAAATGAGAAAGTTGAATCACAATGTGGTCGTGTGTCTGTCAAAGTACCAAATTTTTGGCCAAACAATGTGAAACTATTTTTTGTTCAATTAGAGTCCAGTTTCAGGGTGTCTGGTATTACTGTTGAGCAGACAAAATTTGACACATTAGTTGCTTCGTTAGACCCTGAAACACTGTCACATGTTACTGACGTAGTTTGCGACCCCCCGTCAGATCGGCCTTATTCTCAGCTAAAAGCCCGTTTGCTTTCAGAATTTGAAATTTCTCACACGAAAAAAATTCAAACATTACTTGAGGATGTTGAGTTAGGGGATCGCTCACCCTCAATGTTGTTAAGACAAATGAGAGATCTCAGCGAAGGTCACGTTGATGATAATTTTTTGAAAAATTTATGGTTGCGTAGATTGCCGATCACAGTGCAAACCGTCCTGGCCATTAGTTCCGAAAATTTGGACAAATTGGCACAGATGGCAGATAAAATTTGCGAATGCACTGCTGTCTCTGTTGCTTCCGTAAATGCCTCTCATTTGACTGCTCGTAAAAGTGATGAAAGCGCAACACTAGTTGATCTCAAACATCAGGTAAATGAATTAACAAAACAAGTAGAGAATTTGACAGAGTTGAATCACCGTCGATCTAATAATCATCGAGGTCGATATCGCTCCAATTCTAGAAATCGTAATGCAGTAAAAAAAGAAAATTGGCTTTGTTGGTACCATTTTCGATTTGGAGAAAAGGCAACTAAGTGCGTTTCGCCCTGTTCCTATGGGTCAAAAAACGAGTCAAGCCATCAGAAGTAGCTGCGGCTTCTGGGAATTTGGTTTTAAGTCGCAGGCTGTACGTGAAAGATCGCTTAAATAAGTCTGAATATTTGGTAGATACTGGTAGCGATGTTTCATGTTATCCCAGATCATTTATGAGTAAAGAAACTGCTGTTAGCACATTTAATCTCTATGCTGCGAATGGGACATGTATAAAAACATATGGTGTCAAATTGCTCACTTTAGATTTAGGATTACGCCGTACTTTGCAGTGGCCATTTATCGTTGCTGATGTCAGCAAACCCATTATAGGAGCTGATTTTTTACAGCATTTTGGTTTGCTTGTTGACATTAAAAAACGAAACTTAATTGACCCCTTGACAAATCTTGTGTCTCATGGTCGTGCTGGTTTATGTGACATTCAGGCAGTAAAAACAGTTTCGGACAAATCTGGGTATGCTGATCTTTTGATCAAGTATAAAGAGATCACGCAGTTAAATACTGCACCTCAAAATACTGTAAAGCATAACACGTTACATTTTATACCTACCGTAGGCCCTCCTGTTTCAGCCAAAGCACGCAGATTAAATCCTGCGCAGTTGAATATAGCCAAGCGAGAATTCGATTACATGCTGGGTAAGGGTATTTGCAGGCCTTCAAAAAGTAATTGGGCCAGCCCTTTACACATGGTTCCCAAGGGTTCGTCTGACTGGCGACCCACGGGTGACTACAGAGCTCTGAACCGCATTACTGTACCAGATAAGTACCCTGTACCACACATTCACGATTTCTCGCATATGCTCAATGGAAAGTGCATATTTTCTAAAATTGATTTGGTTCGCGCCTACCACCAAATTCCAGTTAATCCACCCGATATACCCAAGACTGCCATCATAACACCATTTGGGTTATTTGAATTTCCATTTCTAAATTTTGGCCTCTGTTCAGCAGCACAAACTTTCCAAAGATTTATCAATGAGGTTATGCGTGGTTTGGACTATGTTTTTTCATACATTGACGATATTTTGGTTGCCAGTGAGAATCCGGAGCAGCATAGGCAGCATTTGGAAGAAATTTTTAAACGTTTTTTGGAATATGGTATTGTCATTAACGAATCTAAATGTGAATTTGGCAAAGAGAAAATTGAATTTTTACGTCACACAATCAATCAAAATGGTTGTTGTCCTACTAAAGAAAAAGTTGATGCAATCTTGAATTTTCCCAAACCTAGTGATATTAGCCAACTTAGACGATTTTTGGGGATGATAAATTTCTATCACCGTTTCATTCCAGACAGTGCGGTCATTCTTGCACCCTTAAATAAGTTACTGGTTGGGGCAAAAAAGAATGACAAGCGGAAAATCGAATGGAATTCGGACTTAGAAACAGCTTTCGAAAAAGCAAAAAATGCCATGGCTGAGGCAACTTTATTGTACCATCCTGCAGCAAATGCTAAAATGGCTTTGGTCACTGATTGCAGTGGTTTTGCGATGGGTGCCGTATTACATGAAGTAACACCTGATGGCCCAAAACCTCTTGGATATTTTTCAAAAAAACTGTCACCTGCACAATGCAATTATTCAGCTTATGATAGGGAATTGCTTGCTGCATATTCAGCAATTCAGTATTTTAGGTATTTGTTAGAGGCTAGGCCCTTTACTTTATTTGTGGACCATAAACCCCTCATATTTGCATTTCAGCAAAAACAGGATAAATGCTCACCTCGTAGGCTTAGGCAGCTTGACTTCATTTCGCAGTTTACCACAGATATTCAGTATTTACCAGGTAAAAGTAATATTGTAGCGGATAGTTTATCCCGCATTTGTGAAATCCAATTTTCCTCATTAGCAGACATGCAGTTATGGAGCAAAATGCAATCTGAAGATGAGGAAATGAAAAATATCCTGGATGGTAATATTGATTGTAGTGTAGAATTAACGAAACTGAGGATGCCTGCATCCGATATTCACCTCTATTGTGATAGTTCTACTGGGGAAAATAGATTTTATGTCCCTCAAACCTTAAGAAAAAAAGTGTTCGAACAGGTGCATGGCTTATCTCATGCTGGCATCAAGGCCACTAAACAATTAATCAATAGCCGTTATTTTTGGCCTAATCAAAACAAGGACATAACTGTTTGGTGTAGAGCATGTGTGCTGTGTCAGAAAACCAAGGTGCATAAGCATACAAAGTCGCCTTTGACAAAATTTTTAGTCCCCGATGAACGTTTTTCACATGTTCATATAGACTTGATAGGACCACTTCCTCCGTGTCATGGTTTCCGTTACTGTCTAACGATGGTAGATAGATTCACGAGATGGCCCGAGGTAGTGCCACTATCCGACATGACGGCTGAAAGTGTCGCCAGAGCGTTGGTACATGGGTGGATTGCACGATTTGGTACACCTCAGAGGGTAACATGCGACAGGGGTGGACAATTTGAATCTGGTCTTTTTCAGGCTCTTTCCCGAATGCTTGGCATCCAAATTGCAAGGACCGCTGCATATACGCCACAGTGCAATGCAATGGTGGAAAGGTTCCATAGGCCACTCAAGCAAGCATTGATGTGTCATATGATAAAACAGGTCCTGGAAGGCCTCGACTCAGACTGGTATGAAGCTCTCCCATTGGTTCTTCTTGGGTTAAGGTCAGCATATAGGAGTGACCTTGATGCCTCGACAGCCCAGCTGACTTATGGTTCCTCGCTTCGTCTTCCTGGTCAGCTGTACGACGATCAGCCATTGTCTAACCCTCCCGACTACATTGCCCGATTACAAAGGATCATCAGCTCTCTGAAACCAACGAATCCTGTGCGGCATGGACTTCCAAAGATCTACGTCCCGAAGGAGCTCACCACCTGCACTCATGTCTTCATCCGCCGTGGTCCCTTCAAGAAGTCTCTCCAGTGCCCGTACGAAGGTCCATTCCGTGTTGTGCGCAGATTGACCAAGGACTTCGTGGTGGAAGTAAACGACGAAGAAAAGGTGGTCAACATCGACAGATTAAAGCCGGCATTTTTGCTGTTGGATAAAGCCGTTCAGGATGACTCATCACGTTCCAGTGACAGTTCCAGTGATAAGAACAAAACTTACATCTCCCGATATGGTCGTAAAGTTCGGTTTCGTCTCACAAATGAAGTGTGAGACTGGCGGGGGAGTTGTGTGGCGGAGTTTCGCCAACGCTTGGCGTAAAAAGTGACTACGCAGGTTACGCACGCCAAGCGACGGAAAGAAGAAAAAATATTCAGTGGTTGCGAGTGAGTGTAAATGACATGTTGATGTTTTTTGGTGTGTGTGCATTTTTTGTAAATAAATTAATTTGGTGATTGTGACAAGTCGTCTTTTAATTAGAGTGGAGTCAGATGAGCGTTATCAAATCAACTCGGTCGCCATCCCAAAGCATCTCCTGCTCTTCTACGCAAAATTGGCACTGTCTGCAGGCAGTCTCGATACCATGAAGTGCCCGCGAAGGTAAGCCTCCTGCAGGCATTTTTGCTGCCCCCGGGTCTCTCCCAACGGCGCGAACGGAATTTATTTTAATATGATCGTGGACTCTGTTTTCAAGCATGTAACCAAAAATTCAGGATTAGAATGTATTGAGCTGTTGAGGTTTCTCCTCAGATTTTCTGGTAGCCCGATTGGGACGAGAGGGCCTTTCGACTGAGGTACATGGTTCTGGTGTATGACTTCAGTACGAACGAACGTAGGAAATTTTGCTTTTCGCAACGTTAGTGTCATAACGGTATCTGCTACGGACTTCATCGATCTACGGTGGCCTGTTTCTGCTGTCATCTGGATATTTCAACGGTCATCTCAACGTTCGTTTTTCATGCAGTTTTATTGTGATTTCAGTGCTATTCCCCCCTCCCCAGTGATACGCTGCCCATTTTTGCCCCTTTTTCTTAGGTTTTTTTCTGTGATTTTTATCCAATGTAAATTCTGTTTCATAATTACTCAGTGCAATGGGGAAAATTTGTCCTTTCTCAAACATTGATGATACTTCTGTAGTCAAACGACTGAGTGCGTTAGCTGCAGATTATGCTGACTCAGGTGAGAGTAGAGAGATATTTGATAAGGTTGTATTTGATTGGATTAGGGTTGGATTGGATTTTAGGTTTATTGGCGCAAGGACTACTTTGGTCAAACTGCGCCAAAACACATGATTATAAAAAAGACTGTCCTTTTGTCATGTCGAAAAATTAAAAAGCAGCATGAAACGTAAAACAATGACATGAATTGTAAATCTATAATTTGTTATAAAAACCAATGGCCTTGATGAATTTAAAAATGCGAGATGCATCGCTATTGTCATTTAAAATGTCATGAAGTGAAAGATGACTTTGATCAAAAGCGGTCGTAAAATAATGACGGTGATGTGAACAAGTAAAAGCATGAGCAATGGTCAATGGACTTTGACAATGAGGGTTGACTCTCTCGCAATAACAATTATGATTGTGTGAGGCGACTGTGTCCTATACGCAACCGAGCAAGCAGAACTTCCTCCTTTCGGTTAGTTCTACAGCTCGAATGCCAATGGCCAAGTGTGGGCTTGATGGCATATAATTTGTTATTTATCTGATTGTTCCAATGATCCTGCTAGCGGCGATGCATCACTTCTCGGAGGATTGAGAAGTGGTCACTGGCAGGAACCAAAAAGCTATTATCGATGTTGGTTGTTGTTCGAGCTGCGTTGTCTGCTTTTTCATTACCCGGTATTCCAACATGACCTGGTACCCAGTAAAATTTAACTGTGGTACCGTGATGGATGAGGTAATGTAATTCATAAAAAATGGCATGAATGGAAGGATGAGTGTGAAAACTGAAGGAACACAGTGCTTGCAATGCGCTGAGAGAGTCACTATAAATGATGCATCGTCGGTGGCGTTTGCGTCTTTTATGACGTAGAGCCTGAACGATTGCGTACAGTTCTGCCGAATAAATATAGAATGTGTCTGATAGTTTGAAAGATGTCTCCTTACAGCAGATGTAGGCACAACCGACATGCCCAGGGCTCTTAGAGCCGTCGGTATATATGGGGAAGTACCTGTTGTACCTACCCCTGTGCCTAAAGAATATCTGTCGATATATGACATCTGCTGTGGCGGCTCTACGGTATAATGATAATGAAAGAGACACATCTGGCAGAGACTGCTCCCATGCTGCCCTCATACGAAGAACTTACGGTCTTCGTATGAGGGCACTTGTGGAAGAACTAGAATTGGACATCAGTCGTGTGGCCCCAGTTGCTTTTCTGTTGCCCCCAGTTGCACATGAAGGGCGAGCAGCAAAAAGTCTATGAAATGAGGGATTGAAGATGAGACGATGAAGACTTCATCTATATATATCTTCATCTATTATAGTGCCGGACTCGTGATGCGAGGATCCGGGTTCGAACCCCACAGTGGTGGTCGGCTGAAGTTGGTTTTCTGTGGTTCCCAACTTCAAGGCGCAAATGCGAGCCGATCTCCCCGTTAAAAAGTCTCGCCACAGAGAGCAACAGTCCTACAACGGTAAATCATTCAACCATAACACTTCACTCATAGTTAGAAAAACTGGAGGCAGATGACAGCATTACACATAACAAGCATTACACAGAAACAAACTTTACGTCAGGTTGCACTACACGTACACGCACATTCCAGCATGTACCGATTCGTTGGGGGTTCGTTGGGGGGTTCCGCGGGGAGGGGGGTGCATGTGTGGTGTAGCAGTAGTAGGTAGGGCCTCCAAAAAATGGCTCGGGGATCCATGATGTTCTTAAGTCAGCCACCTCGTTGGGCAATTTGCCTGTTGTGGCGTCGTATTTGTATTTGTATTTGTATATAAAATTGATTTTCTGTGTGTGTGTATGTTCTCTATACAAATCTACAATTTTAGATCGATCGTCACCAAATTTTGCATATATACCAAATGGGAACCGACTTGAACGATAGGCTACTTTTAAATTTCGTCAGACCCGGGCAAATGCCCCAAATGGGCAAAAAACTGTCCGGCAACAATGGTTTTTGGGCCTCAACAATCACTTTCGGAACGTTTACTTTGGTTACTGTGGTTCCCTAGCAATGAGTTTCAGACGTGTATATGCCTTTACAACGGTTTGTCACTTCTTTAATCCTGTTAGTATATGTATAATAGTTTATGCCCTTATAATGGTTTGCCACATTTTCAATATACTCTCAGTGATGAGGCTTTTTGAATAGACGTCATAATCATCATCAGCATCGCTTTGAAAGTCAGGAAAAGGGTGATCCTCATAGAAATCAGTGCTAAAATTGTCGATTTTACTGTAGAAATGCGGAAATTAGTGGGATTTTCCGCCCCATCAATAATTTTAAAAATTGTATTGAATTCTCAATTTTTGAAATATTGAGGTCGCTTAGAGATATACGAAGCCCAGGTGATTAAAAATGAAGTAATTAGCCGGACCTACTTTTGAGTTTGATATTCATGCAATAACATTGATTTCAACTTTTTATTTATATCTTCTCAAGCATGAAAAATAATGTCTCCTTATTGTCTTTTGATATTCAACTGCATTAATTCATAGTTTATGATGTTTTAAAATGAATTATGGGCCCGTAAAGTACATCGAAGAAATTCCACAGCTTCAATTAAGCATTTTTGAAAGCTGAAACAGGCAGATGGATAAATTAAAGTTCAGGGGGGGGGGGGGGATCGAAATACCTAGCGCCCCTTAAAAAAAATAAAAAAATATATATTCGTTTCTATGTTTCTTTAAATCTAGATTTGTTTATTTCATGAAGTCGCTCAGGAAGTCGTCATATTGGTTAACTTAGACACGGTTTGCATGTCCCTCAAAGAAAGAGGGAGATATCACGTGATCTAAACAGCCTCATGGAAGAAAACCCGGGCAGCGCCGGGTATTACAGCTAGTCTTGATATAATATTTCAAGGAAAGTTGCTGGCGTCTTGATGTCAGTGATGGCTCGTTGCATTCGACATACAGGCTCTCCATTGGAGACGTTCGGAAAGCTCCAGAGCAAATCCGCAGGGCGATATGGTGGACTGGTTCGAGCACACTCAGATAGCTCCGAGGCGCTGACCCGTATACAATGGAGCCGTAGTCGAGCTTCGATCTTATTAAAGCTTTATATAAGTGAAGGAGCGACTTACGGTCTGCTCCCCATGATGTAGAAGAGATGACCTTCAAGAGGTTCATCGTCTTCATGCAACGAGCTCTTAATTGCGCAATATGAGGTTTGAAAGTGAGTTTCTTGTCAAATGTGATGCCGAGGAATTTTGTATTTTCTACTATTGGTATCTGACTATTGTTTAGAAACAATTGTGGGTCATCATGAAAATCTCGACGCCGACAAAAGTGCACAGCGACAGTCTTGTCGGCTGAGAAAGAGAAGCCGTTACCATGAGCCCACTTGCTGATCTTGTTGAGAGCGGTTTGTAATTGTCTCTCGGCTGTCCTCATATTCACTGATTGATATGATATCAACAGATCATCCACGTAAAGTGCGCCAGTGACTGACAACGGGAGTTGGTTCAACACCCCGTTGAGTCTTAAAATAAAAAGTGTTACACTTAAAATGCTACCTTGAGGTACCCCTTGTTCTTGAATTTGAGGAGCTGATAACGTGCTTCCGATCCGTACCTGAAAGATGTGGCGAGCCAGAAAGTTCTTAATAAAAATGGGCAAGTTGCCCCGCAAGCCGCAGTTATAGAGGTCGCAAAGAATTCCGTGCCTCCAAGTACGGTCGTAAGCCTTTTCTGTGTCAAAAAATATGGCTATCATATGCTCCCTCTTTACGAATGCTTGTCTGATTGAAGTCTCAAGGCGTAACAAATTGCATGTTGTTGACCTGAACCGTCTAAAGCCGCTTTGATGTGTCGATAAAATATTGTTAACCTCAAGGTAGTGCATAAGGCGATAGTTGGCCATGCGTTCCATGAGCTTACACAGACAACTGGTCAAAGCAATAGGTCTGTAACTATTAGGTTGCTGAGGATTTTTGCCAGGCTTCGGGAATGCAAGAACAATGGCTGCTCGCCAGGTGTCAGGAAATGAATGACTGACCCAGACCCGATTAAATAATATGAGTAGATATGACAGTGATTCTGGTGAGAGATGCCGAATCATGGAATAATGAATGGCATCGAGCCCTACAGCTGAGTCAGGACTTCGCTGCAAGGCCGTCGTCAATTCATGAAGGGTGAACAATGAGTTGTACCCCTCCGGTGTAAAAGGCCGGAAGGTGTACGCATTGCGTTCGACCAATGATTTGATGCGATGAAACGATGGGGGATAATTCGCATCACTGGAGACAGTGGCGAAATGTGCGGCGATGGTGTCCGCAATATCCCTCACATCGCTGATGATAGTGCCATTGGTATTTAAATTGGTTATGGGATGAGACTGGTAATGGCCATTTATTTTTCAGATCCGATCCCAAATGATTTTGGATGAAGTTGATGAATTGATTCCCGTCGTAAAGTTTTGCCAGGACTCGCGTTGAGCCTGGCGCCTGGTTCTTCTCGTTATCGCCTTTGCTTTTAAAAATGCCAACTTGTTTTCATGGGTAGGATACCGCCGGAACCTACTCAATGCTTTCTTTTGTTACGATTGCATCTTACACACACTCTCTCACCCTCTCGCCTTCTCATTGAGAAACCACACATCATACATATGCATATTCATACATACATGGGATGCAACACGTGTGCTCTCCTTTCCCTCACCAGGTATTTCTAAGACGCACTTGAGCACCGAATAAGTACGTATTACATAACATCATCACAACTCTACAGACAGACATTGTGCCTCTGGGCCAATGATGCCCCTTTACAGAAATCAGGCGATTGCCTTTGACCAATAGCAGTGGTCTTCACCAACTTGGTTTTGGAAACGCGAGGCTTTTGCCAGACACAGAGAGAGAGAGGTATTGCTGGAGGTTGGACGACCAACATGTCGCGCTTGATGAGTCGTGAATTTACTCTCTCTCCCCTCCTAACCCCGGGTCGAGATCCCTCAATGTAGGGGACGCAAGAAACCTTGCCCGAGATGACGGTGAGTGATTCAAACTATATGTATAATTATTGTGTGTTTAATTTGGTGAAGTGAGAGTGTCCATTTTGAATGTAAATGGTATCGAGTTTAGTGTAATTCACGGTGTCGAAGTATTTTCAATGAATGAATAAAATTAAATTGTAATTCGCTACTTGAAAAGGTTATTATTATATTTTCGCAATGTCCTGTTCATGATTTCCATAATAATATAAAATATCGTGTGATACATCCTCAACATAGAGTGGTGCCGTCGACCGGCGAATCTGTGGTAACTTGGCGTAACTATACTGTTCGATGCTTTAACTGCCAAAAATACGGCCACTCACGAACGGCGTGCCGCAGCCAACCCACCTGCGCAAAATGCGGTGAGAAGGACCACATTTCGGACAACTGCACTAATTCACCATTCAAGTGCGTCAATTGCGGTGGCGACCACCCCGCATTTGACAGAAAGTGTCCGAAATGGAATGAAGAAAAAGAGATCCAGAAGATCAAGGTCCTCAATAACATCTCATATATCGAAGCACGCCGTCGTATAACTCCTAACCAAACTCCAATAGGTAATAGATCATATTCTAATATGGTAACAAATCCATCATCAGCTAATATGACTAACAATGTCACCAAAGCATCCGTAACAACTCAGACTGAACCAATAGCTGATACATCAACTCAAACATCATCATCTAACCAACCGTGTAATAGTTGTGGCTGCTGTTGCTCTGCTGGATTACGGAGGGAGTCCACTACCTCCGAAGAAGAGGCAGGAAAAGCAACAGTGCACACATTCAAAAAACCTACGGTTACTAAACCCAAGATTAATTCTGGAAATAAATCTAAAAAGACCGGATACTCAAGAAAAGCAATACAGAGAGCAATAAAATGTCCCACCCTCAAGAATGTGTCACTAATTGATGACAAGTCAATTGGTGACATGGATCTTGATAATCTATCAGAATCTGGTGGTACTCGCCGGAAACTAGACCGGAATAAATTTAAAGACCTCGAACCGTCTACTTCTACCTAATTTATGGCCAACATAATCCAATGGAACATTCGTGGTCTTAGATCCAATTATGAAGATCTCAAGGATTTGATCAATCACTATCATCCTGTTTGCGTGGCACTCCAGGAAACTTTTACGAAGCCCTCGGAGACATGGAACATCAGGCGACATTCCCTGTTCCGTATTGATTACGATGACGGGAGTAGAGCCTGCCGCGGTGTTGCTCTGCTGGTTCCACATCACGTGTCGTCGCGCGTTTTAACGCTGCGCACGAACCTGCAAGCCATCGCGGTGGAAATCTCTACAGGCCTAAGAATTACCATCTGTTCCATTTATTTGCCACCAAATGACACCATCTTACAGAGAGATCTAGAAGATCTGATTGATCAATTACCTCCACCATTTTTTCTTCTTGGAGACTTCAATGCACATAACATGATATGGGGTTCTAACAGCAACACCCCACGTGGCGAAATGGTTGAACGGCTGTTAGAAGACATGGACCTCGCCATCATGAATGATGGCAGTTTCACTCATTTTCATGCCCCAAACAATAGTTTCACTGCAATAGATCTATCCTTATGTTCACCCTCACTCTTGCCCAACTGGTCCTGGTCGGTTGATCCGGACCTCCACGGGAGCAATCATTTTCCTCTAGTGGTTAAGTGCCTTGATCGAAGCCATAGCATACCTGAGGGTCCTCCTCGGTGGAAGCTTGTGGCCGCCCGATGGGCAGACTTCACGGTCAAGGCAGAAATCACGGAGGATATGGTTTCGCAACCCGACGTCGACCATTGTGTCGACCTTGTGACCAGTTGTATCATCTCTGCAGCAAATGAAACAATACCTAAAGTCTCCTCGAAACTTCCTAAATTTCCTAAACCTTGGTGGAACCACGAATGTAATCTCACGATTAAATCACAAAAGAAAGCATGGAGTAGGTTCCGGCGGTATCCTACCCATGACAACAAGTTGGCATTTTTAAAAGCAAAGGCGATAGCGAGAAGAACCAGGCGCCAGGCTCAACGCGAGTCCTGGCACAAGTTTACCACGGGAATCAATTCATCTACTTCATCGAAAGACATTTGGGACCGGATCCGAAAAATCAATGGTCATTATCAGTCTCATCCAATCACCATTTTAAACACCAATGGCACTATCATCAGCGATGTGAGGGATATTGCGGATACCATCGCCGCCCATTTCGCCACTGTCTCCAGTGATGCGAATTATCCCCCATCGTTTCATCCCATTAAATCATCGGCCGAACATACATCGTACACCTTCCGGCCTTTTACACCGGAGGGATACAACTCATTGTTCACCCTTCATGAACTGACGACGGCCTTGCAGCGAAGTCCTGACTCAGCTGTAGGGCCCGATGCCATTCATTATTCCATGATTCGGCATCTCTCACCAGAATCACTGTCACATTTACTCATTTTATTCAATCGGATCTGGGTCAGTCATTCATTTCCTGACACCTGGCGAGCAGCCATTGTTCTTGCATTCCCGAAGCCTGGCAAAAATCCTCAGCAACCTAATAGTTACAGACCTATTGCTTTGACCAGTTGTTTGTGTAAGCTCATGGAACGCATGGTCAACTATCGCCTTACGCACTACCTTGAGGTTAGCAATATTTTATCGAAACATCAAAGCGGCTTTAGACGGTTCAGGTCCACAACATGCAATCTGTTACGCCTTGAGACATCAATAAGACAAGCATTTGTGAAGAGGGAGCATATGCTAGCCATATTTTTCGACATAGAAAAGGCCTACGACCGTACTTGGAGGCACGGAATTCTTTCCGACCTCTATAATAGCGGCTTGCGGGGCAACTTGCCCATTTTCATTAAGAACTTTCTTGCTCGCCGCATCTTTCAGGTACGGATCGGAAGCACGTTATCAGCTCCCCAAATTCAAGAACAAGGTGTACCTCAAGGTAGCATTTTAAGTGTAACACTTTTCATTTTAAGACTCAACGGGGTGTTGAACCAACTCCCGTTGTCTGTCACTGGCGCACTCTACGTGGATGATCTGTTGATATCATATCAATCAGTGAATATGAGGTCAGCCGAGAGACAATTACAAACCGCACTCAACAAGATCAGCAAGTGGGCTCATGATAACGGTTTCTCTTTCTCCGCTGACAAAACCGTCGCTGTGCATTTTTGCCGGCGTCGTGAGCTTCATGATGACCCACAATTATTTTTAAATAATAGTCAAATACCTATTGTAGAGAATACAAAATTCCTCGGCATATCATTTGACAAGAAACTCACTTTTAAACCTCATATTTCACAATTAAGAGCTCGTTGCATGAAGACGATGAACCTCTTGAAGGTCATCTCTTCTACATTGTGGGGAGCAGACCGTAAGTCGCTCCTCCACTTATATAAAGCTTTAATAAGATCGAAGCTCGACTACGGCTCCATTGTATACGGGTCAGCACCTCGGAGTTATCTGAGTGTGCTCGACCCAGTCCACCATCTCGCCCTGCGGATTTGCTCTGGAGCTTTCCGGACATCTCCAATGGAGAGCCTGTATGTCGAATGCAACGAGCCATCACTGACATCAAGACGCCAGCAACTTTCCTTGAAATATTATATGAAGATGAAGTCTCTTCCAGATCATCCACTTCACCGTGTTATTTTTAATCCCTCATTTCATAGACTTTTTGCTGCTCGCCCTTCATGTGTCCCATCTTACGGTCTTCGTATGAGAGCACTTGTGGAAGAACTACAATTAGACATCAGTCGTGTGGCCCCAGTTGCTTGGCAACTGGCACCATGGGAGCAGTCTCTGCCAGATGTCTCTCTTTCATTATCATCATACTCTAGAGCCACCACAGCAGATGTCATATATCAACAGATATTTTTCAGGCACAGGGGTAGGTACAATACGTACTTCCCCATATATACCGACGGCTCAAAGAGCCCTGGGCATGTCGGTTGTGCCTACATCTGCTGTGAGGAGACATCTTTCAAACTATCAGACACATTCTCTATTTATTCGGCAGAACTGTACGCAATCCTTCAGGCTCTACGTCACATACGACGCAAACGCCACCGACGATGCATCATTTATAGTGACTCTCTCAGTGCATTACAAGCACTGTGTTCTTTTACTTTTCACACTCATCCATTCATTCATGCCATTTTCCATGAGCTAAATTACCTCACTCATCATGGTACCACAGTAAAATTTTACTGGGTACCAGGTCATGTTGGAATACCGGGCAATGAAAAAGCAGACAACGCAGCTCGAACAACAACTAACATCGATAATAGCCTTCTGGTTCCTGCCAGTGACCACTTCTCAATCCTCCGAGAAGTGATGCATCGCCGCTAGCAGGATCATTGGAACAATCAGATAAATAACAAATTATATGCCATCAAGCCCACACTTGGCCATTGGCATTCGAGCTGTAGAACTAACCGAAAGGAGGAAGTTCTGCTTGCCCGGTTGCGCATAGGACACAGTCGCCTCACACAATCATATCTTTTATTACGAGAGAGTCAACCAGAGTGCCCTCATTGTCAAAGTCCATTGACCATTGTTCATGCTTTTACTTGTTCACATCACCGTCATCATTTTACGACCGCTTTTGGTCATAGTCATCTTTCACTTCATGACATTTTAAATGACAACAGCGATGCATCTCGCATTTTTAAATTCATCAAGGCCATTGGTTTTTATAACAAATTATAGTTTTACAATTCATGTCATTGTTTTACGTTTCATGCTGCTTTTGTGCAAAATCATGCGCCTTTTTAATTTTTCGACATGACAAAAGGACAATCTTTTTTATAATCATGTGTTTTGGCGCAGTTTGACCAAACTGGTCCTTGCGCCAATAAACCTAAAATCCCATCCCATCCCCGAATGAACCGGTGGCCATAACAAATTATCGTGACACACTTCTTTTGGCCAGATTTAAGGCTGGCATACTATCTCACATGCAACCACTTATCGCTGCTCACAATCCAGCAACCTTTCGAGAGGCAGTTGACTTAGCCTACCGTATTGAGCAGGCTAGTTCGAAACCTGCATGGGTTTCTTCTTCCGCTAAGGAAAACATTATGCCATCACAGGCACCTTCACTTTCAGATTCACTTGTTCCCACACTTCTGAACAGAATTTCTTCTCTCGAGGAACAATTGCAAAAACTGCAGGCAACACAAAAATCTCCTGAACCACAAATGAGGCACGCTCATTCTCCTCAGACCTCACGTCGCCTTGTCTGTTTTAATTGTGGAATTCCTGGTCACTCATACAAGATATGTCGAAAACAAAATCATTCAGTGTCGTGTCCCGAAATCTTGAATTAGCAGCTGTAAAACAAGAAAATACACGGAAAAAAGTGGCAACGGACAAACACATTCGTCTACATGATATTGTCTATCTGTATGTGCCAGTTGTCAAACCTCACCTTAGTAAGAAATTCACAAAGTTAAATCATGGCCCTTACAAAGTCATTGGTCAATTGTCACCTGTAAGTTTTCGAATACAACATGTCAACAATGACAAGGACATTCAAATGGTCCACATAGACCGTCTAACTAAATTTCACCCTCGTGACATGGACAACTCACATAAGGACCATACACATGCACTCACTGACACGTCTATTGTTGACAATACACCTTCGTCAAAGCCTAGTTATCCAGACCATGCTGACATGGGTGATATGACATCGTTATTCCCATATTTGTGTCCTTCATTAGTGTACTCTACACCCCAAGTCCCTCGTACCTCCACTAGGTATAATTTGAGGTCATTTGTTCGTCCTCCAGATAGGTATCAACCTTAGTCATTCTTGAGGATTGTGTTGGTAATGATATACTAGGTTACCTTAGTTGTGTGTTGTTGTTGTGTTGTTTTTTTCTCTTCTTTTCTATGTACATATATTCACATCTTGTTCTTTGTGCCTGGAGTTACCTTTGTGAGGAGCTGTCACTTGTTTAGGCCCCAGTGGACCTCTCGCTACCGGAAACCACCGAAGGTCTTGCTAGCATACCGTCACGGGCTAGTTCGTTCGCTTAGTCTCTCAATTGTAGGGTGGGGTCCTCCAGTTGTTAGACGAGAATAAGACTGCAGGTCGGGCTGCTGATGTCCCACATAATTTTTTTTTTCCACTCACTCACTTGAGGAAGCTCACTTACATCTTATTATTCTTATTGTGTTGTATCTTATTATTCTTGTGCTAAATTTGCATAACCACTGTGGCACTCGTTACTTATGTGTCCACTGACAAGAACTGTTCCTTGTGTACCAACAAGAACTGACCCAGTCTAGTGACTGTATCTACTTCAAGTTCTTCGCTTGTATCTCGTGCATCGAGTCGACTTGTGATGTCAATATATATTCTTTTTTTTTGTGTGATCTTTTTTGAATTTTATTTTTCAATTTGTGAAATGCTTAAAGCCTTTTTGATATATCATTAAGTTGGTACAGGCACTCTCACTCACCTTTTGGGTCATTCACTCGTCATCTCCTACACCTTCCCTATGTTTATATATATTTAAGTATTGGTGTGTGTATAGCTCGGATATTGCTGTATGTGTGTGCACGTTCTTAATTTTTTTTTTCTAGTTTTTCTTTCCAGTGAATCCTTGTTCTTTGTCAGCATTGAGGTTATGTCATTGATGATATGTGTTTGTGCATACTGCTCCTGGTTGAAGGTGACATATTTTTTTTGGGTTTTCATGTAAAAGTAGTTCTAGTTCTAGTGTTGATGTCATATTGTGGAGCTTATTTCTTTTAGGCTGGAAGTTTAGATTCTTGGCGCCAGATGCTGAAGTTTGTTATCGTAGTTTTGATTTATTTTTTTGAAGTTGTTGATATATAGTTGTGAAGTTGAATTGTGATTCATTCTTTTGTAAAAAAAAGAGAAGTGTCAATTTTTTTCTTTGGAGCAGAGGATATGTACATAGATGGACATTTCTAATTGATTATATCTTCATTGGCAACTACGAAGGACATGTTTGTCTTAAATTTTTCTTTATATATTTTATTTGGTATAACACTGTTGATTATGTATTGCACAACTTATGATACTATTGCCATATATTTTGTTTTTCTTCCTGACGTATTCTGATGCTCAGTTGTAACATGCATACATATACACGCACATACACCATATGTTTTTTTTTGGTTGAACTTTGTTGCATAACATTTCATGTTTTGGTTCGTTTTTTTGTACACATTATGTTTACAGTGTTACATTATGGTTGTCATGTATGCGATTCACTCTCACCTTTTCTCTCGTGCCATATGTAAGGGTCTCTCACCTGTCTCATATTGAAACATTTTACTTCGTAAAATTTTTCCCCCCTTCCCGTAGGTAATATGTTACGATTGCATCTTACACACACTCTCTCACCCTCTCGCCTTCTCATTGAGAAACCACACATCATACATATACATATTCATACATACATGGGATGCAACACGTGTGCTCTCCTTTCCCTCACCAGGTATTTCTAAGACGCACTTGAGCACCGAATAAGTACGTATTACATAACATCATCACAACTCTACAGACAGACATTGTGCCTCTGGGCCAATGATGCCCCTTTACAGAAATCAGGCGATTGCCTTTGACCAATAGCAGTGGTCTTCACCAACTTGGTTTTGGAAACGCGAGGCTTTTGCCAGACACAGAGAGAGAGAGGTATTGCTGGAGGTTGGACGACCAACATGTCGCGCTTGATGAGTCGTGAATTTACTCTCTCTCCCCTCCTAACCCCGGGTCGAGATCCCTCAATGTAGGGGACGCAAGAAACCTTGCCCGAGATGACGGTGAGTGATTCAAACTATATGTATAATTATTGTGTGTTTAATTTGGTGAAGTGAGAGTGTCCATTTTGAATGTAAATGGTATCGAGTTTAGTGTAATTCACGGTGTCGAAGTATTTTCAATGAATGAATAAAATTAAATTGTAATTCGCTACTTGAAAAGGTTATTATTATATTTTCGCAATGTCCTGTTCATGATTTCCATAATAATATAAAATATCGTGTGATACATCTTCAACACTTTTGTGCTTTAATCGTGAGACTGCATTCGTGGTTCCACCAAGGTTTAGGAAATTTAGGAAGTTTCGAGGAGACTTTGGGTATTGTTTCATTGGCAGCTGAGATCATACAACTGGCCACAAGGTCGACACAATGGTCGACGTCGGGTTGCGAAACCATATCCTCCGTGATTTCTGCCTTGACCGTGAAATCGGCCCAACGGGTGGCCACAAGCTTCCATCGAGGAGGGCCCTCAGGTATGCTATGGCTTCGATCAAGGCACTTAACCACTAGAGGAAAATGATTGCTCCCATGGAGGTCCGGATCAACCGACCAGGACCAGTTGGGCAAGAGTGAAGGTGAGCATAACGATAAATCTATTGCAGTGAAACTATTGTTTGGGGCATAGAAATGAGTGAAACTACCATCATTCATGATGGCGAAGTCCATATTGTCTAACAGCCGTTCGACCATATCACCACGAGGGATGTTGCTGTTAGAACCCCAAATCATGTTATGAGCATTGAAGTCTCCAAGAAGAAAGTCTCTGTAAGATGGTGTCATTTGGTGGCAAATAAATGGAACAGATGGTAATTCTTAGGCCTGTAGAGATTTCCACCACGATGGCTTGCAGGTTCGTACGCAGCGTTAAAACGCGCGACGACACATGATGTGGAACCAGCAGAGCGACACAGGCTCTACTCCCGTCATCGTAATCAATACGGAACAGGGAATGTCGCCTGATGTTCCATGTCTCCGAGGGCTTCGTAAAAGTTTCCTGGAGTGCCACGCAAACAGGATGATAACGATTGATCAAATCCTTGAGATCTTCATAATTGGATCAAAGACCACGAATGTTCCATCGAATTATGTTGGCCATAAATTAGGTAGAAGTAGACGGTTCGAGGTCTTTAAATTTATTCCGGTCTAGTTTCCGGCGAGTACCACCAGTTTCTGTAGCAGCTTTCATCTTGTACCCAATGAAGTGGAGGCTACCCCTCCTGTAGGAAAAAGTGATAGTGATCAATGTAAGAGTGACTATAACGACACATCTTCAACTGACTCATCTTCTGATTGTGACACGTGTTCTTCACAAACATCATCAACTTCTTCAGTCGAAGTAAACGAATCTTCACATATAAATGAGACACAACAAATCGAAAATAACACTAAACACATGAACAAACAGTAGTGCAACAATTGCCTAGTAGTGTTGGCTCTAATTTGGCTAACCAGCCTAATGACAACAATGGCTTTACTGTTGTAAGTAGGAAAAAGAAAAAGACTAACATTCCACCGATTATTTTGACTTCATGGAGAAACAACTGGATTACTGATTTCAGCGAAATTGAAGCTGTGTATGTGAGTTTCCCCCCACAACAAAAGCCAACGGACAACAAAATAACCTTCCAAGTTTTTTCAGACTTGATCATAGGAAGGTAACAATAATTTTTGATGACAAAAATTCAGATATTATACTTATCAAACAAATAGCAACAGTACCTTAAGGTTTGTCATTAGAGGGTTACCTGCAAATGTTAACCCCCTTGACATTGACGCAGACATTGAAAGGCAGGGTATACCAGTGGTCAAGGTTTGTAATATGAAAAATTATTCAAATGGGAGACCTTTCCCACTTTTTTTGGTAGAAGTTTTGATTTAACATAAGCATTTTGCTGATCTAACATGCATAGGTGACATCAACATTAGTATCGAAAGATACAGAGGAATACAGTCTCCCTTGCAGTGTAGGAACTGTCAAATGTACGGGCACAGCAGTTATTTTTGTAGGAACCTCCCTGCGTGTGCATTTTGTTCAGGGTCTCATGAGACTCGGAATTGTACTCATAAAGGCGATAAATCTAAATTGAAGTGTCTTTTGTGTGGGTGGCCCTCACACGGCTACATATTCTGGATGTAGTGCTAGACCTGAAGTGCCAGGGAAAAAAGGCAGAATTTTTTAATCTAAACTGCCTGGATCACTTAGGGGCCTTTCGATGGAAGAATTTCCAACTCTCCCTTGTCAAGATGAAGACAACTTTAACATGGGACACAGCTCATTATTCATAAGATCTATTAACAACACAAGTATTACACCTAATTCAATTCTGATAAAACACATGACAGAAACATGGAATCTGAAATTTCAGAACTAAGGAAAAAACTAGAATTTTTGCATAATACTGTTAGGAAAGGGCAACATCCCTTAGGACGAGGTACAGTGATTAAATCAATTGATGATATTTACCGAGAATTGCATCAAAATTTGTATAAAAATGTGATGAACCAGCTTATTATATACACAGAAGAGCTGGACATGAGTGACATCGACATGGTCAATGATGATGGCTATCATAGCTCAAATGAGGAAGTGGACTTTTCTAATCAAAATGCTACCTCACTGGCTAAAAAAACACATGGTAATCATTCCAACTCTGATAACATGTCTAAATATTGCACGGACACCGAAAATTTAATCAAAAATTTTGGAAAATTGTTGGAAGGGGCTAACATTGACAAAAACAAGATTCAACAAATACTCTCAGTTTTGATTACTGTTCTGATATCGTCTAACAATAGCTCAAACAATTGATGCCCCTCCCAGGCCACTGATTGTAATGGCCTGGAATGCTAATGGGGGGGGGGGGTCTGTATATTTATTAAAAATTGCATTCCCTATCAACAAATTATTCTTTCTGATTCTACTGATATTGAAGCTGTGGCGGTCTCTATTCATATAAATAGAGTATCAATGGACTTTTGTGCAATTTATAAACCGCCTAATAACAGCTTGGACTTAAATTTGTTAAAAGAAATATTCAACACCAGCTCACCTGTCCTAGTAGCAGGTGACTGGAACTGCAAGTCATCTCTGTTTTCTCGAAGTCAACAAATAGAAATGGTAAAATTCTAAGAAAATTCTGTATTGACAATTTTCTTCAAGTAATCTCTTCCCCTCAGCCAACTCATTTCCCTGGCCAAAACAGAAGACCGCATGATGTCATTGATTTTGGTCTAGCAAAAAAAATTTTGTATAATATACAAATGTATACTAAGGCAATTTTGTATTCTCCTCACATACCCCTGTTATTCAACATTGACTTTTTAATACCCAGAAAAAGACTTTTGGTAAATCACATTGACTGGAATGCTTATAATGACAGACTATGTAAGCCCAAAAATACACGAATTAATAAAATTAAAAAGACAGACAACACAATTGTTTACACAGATCAGGAAATTGCTGAAGCATTCACAACTACTTATGAAGGGCAATTTTCACCCAATAGGAATCAGCCTAACAATACTAAACTGCGGCTTCGTAGAAAAGTCGCACAATTTATTCACTTTCACACAAATAATTCTACATGTCACATGGATCTATCAACTAATGATGAAATCAGCTCAATCAACAACTCATTGGATGTCAAAAAAGCACCAGGTGCTGATGAAATTAGCAATAAGGCCTTGAAGTGCCTGCCAGAAAATATCATTTCTCACATAACAGAAATTTTCAACAGTGCTTTAACATTAAATTATTTTCCAAAACCTTGGAAACATTTTGTTATAAAAACAATTCACAAAGCTGGGATTGACCCACTTATGGCACAAAACTTCAGACCAATAAGTTTACTGAGCAACTAGAGTAAAATCTTTGAAAAGATTGTTGCAAATAGACTTACACAATTCATCAATGAAAATGATTTAATTAGACCCGAACAACACAGGTTTCGACCTGAGCACTCTTGTGTAACACAGCTATTTAGAGTCTCAGAGTTTAGAAATGAAGCTTTTAACAATTTTGATTTTGTGGCTGCATCATTCTTAGACATAGCAAAAGCATTTGACCGTTGTGATTATGCTACATTGCTTTCCAAACTCATTGACTTAAATATGCCTCCGCATATGGTCATATTCTTCTATCACTATATTTAGGTCGAACTTTTCAAGTAAAAATTCAAAATACACTTTCTTCAATAAAACAAATTCATGCCTCTGTGCCTCAGGGCAGTGTGTTGGGGCCACAACTGTTCCTGCTATACATTAATGACATACCTTGTCCCCAAAATGGTATAATATCTTTATTTGCAGACGACTGTGCAGTTTTGTGCAGTAGCAGGGATGCAAATCAGGCCTTCAACAATTTACAAGAAACCATGGATGAAATAGAATATTGGTGTGATCAATCTGCCATCCAACTGAATAGTGACAAATGCAAATTTTTATGGTTCACTAGACGTCGTAAAATACCGGACAGACGACTTCAAATTGGTACGCAATCTTTAAGCCCTGTTAGACAAATAAAATACTTGGGATGTATTCTCAACAAAAATCTATCTTTCTCTTCACACATTGATCATGTAATAAACAAATCTAAGGCCGGGATTACACTAGAAAAGTTTGATAAAATCCCTTTTATAAAACTTGAAAAATCGAACCAATAAGTTTATTTGTTACATTCTAGAAAATGTAACCGTTGACCTTATTGGTTGCATTTTTCAAGTTTTATAATAGGACTTTTATCAAACTTTTATAGTGTAATACCGGCCTAATAGAATTATGGGTATACTCAATCGTATCACATTTCCACAGGCAAAACTTACATTAAAGAACAAAATCATTCTCTTCAAATCTATAATAAGACCTACATTGCTCTATGCTTTGCCAGCTTGAGCGCAAGCTTGTGAAACGAACATCAAAAAGTTACAGACTACTCAGAATAAAATACTTAGAAAATTTGTTGGAGCCCCTTGGTTTGTTCGTGGAATTAACATCAGAGAAGACTTGGATATACCTCACATCTTCACATATATAAAGAAGTTAAACAATGACCAATTTCATCGAATGTTCGATTCAATTCGAGCGCGAATGTTTAGTTCTCAATTTGAAGATTTGAAGGAAATAGTTGACTATGATGCTGACTGCTTAAGGAAATATAGGAGGCCCAGACAAATTGGACACATTACATGGGAAAATGTGTAAAGGTGTTTTCTTCTACAAATCTCATTGTATACATTCTATTTTAACACATAAATTCTCTGATTCAATTGTATATGCTCACTCTGTATCTTCTCATTATTGAATTTTGTACATACACAGATATTTCCCAATTTAACTTACATATTGAACTTTGGCCTGCATATGATGTACATATGAAAAAGGTATAAAAAAAAAAGAGCGAGAAGACTCTTTTTGAACTTTGGAATGTTTTGCTTACATAAAATTTGTCAATAGTAAATCCTCATTAATTTCTGATGCACTGAGTTGAAAAAGAACTTTGTTACCTGTATTGCATTTTTGATGCTATTGCTGGGGTTTTTTGCGTAGCTGCAGATTGTGACCTGCTTCTGTGAACTGTTGTGGCATTTGCCTGCTTATAGCCAGATCATGACTTTTAACCAATTTGACTAGTTCTTTTTACATACACTACATATTCACGCAAACACATATCTATCTACACACATGGACACATTTTTTTCCTCACAGGCCTTCTTGGCCAGTTTTTATGCCGGCAGTTGGCCCTCACGGGCTGGGAATCGGCTCAAAATTCAATTCTGGTCTGGTTTAAGTTTACACGTGTCGATAACGAACTCGATGTTATTCAGTGCAGCTATAGAGACTCAAAATCTCATGCGTGAAATGCCAAACTCAGCAGTGATTTTCAGAAAATTTTCGGAAGGTATATTCAAGGCATTAAAGCTTTCCTAGTCTTGAGACGCAGAAAGAAGCTTTGCGTTGCTTGTCGAACGTCACGTGACGACTAAGCCTACTTTTCTATTTCACTTCAGGCAAGGCCGCTTCAACGAGTTCAAGGGCCCAGAGACAGTCCAACGGCAAGAGGATGCGTAGGGACTCGTACCACATCCCAGATCAAAAATTAGAAATATTTCTGAATATTTTTGTAAAAGAAACTAAATATCGAAAATAATATCTTTTATATCGTCGGTGTTTAAGCAAATGTCACCAAGTCCAGTTTTAAATTTTGTTAATTTAAACTTTTGAGTAGTTATGGAGAAATAATAAAAGAACGTTTTAACGATTTCTTACTCCTACAGTAGGTTTACCGGTCTTCCGATAAGTGGTTCGAGGTTCATAGTAGTTCATATCATGAAATAATTAATTATAAATTCCAATCAACCGCAATTAGTGCGTCAAAAGGTTTTTTTTTTTTTTTTGTGAACTTAGTGACGTTTGCTCGGACCCCAAACGATATGCTGTTTTAATCAGTTCTGTTAATTTAAATGCTTTTTAAAGATCCTTGACTTAAAATTTCTCAGAAAAGATTCCTTGTATCCCTTTTCTATCCTGTTCACTCCCTTGCAAGGTCCCGGGCATTATTCACTGTTTGTATAATGTATGTCCTCCTTTTCATGAAAGACAGCATTGAAAGAGATATCTTTTGTATGAATGTTAATGAAAACATAATACTGTAGTTTGTGAAAAACCTAATTTTATTACGAATTATAGTTTTTTTTTTTATAAGGTTCGAAAAACATTTTCAGAAGTATCTGATAATTCTTATTACATATTTAATTATTCGTCTTTTTTTTTTCAATTTAAGAAAAAATTTCATCAGTGTAAACTTTCGCGCTGCACTTGTCACGAGTGCACCTTACATACACACACTATCTCCCCCTCTCGCCTTCCCATCGAGAAATCATACATACATACATACATACAGGGATGCAACACGTGTGCTCTCCTTTCCCTCACCAGGTATTTCTAAGACGCACTTGAGCACCGAATAAGTACGTATTACATAACATCATCACAACTCTACAGACAGACATTGTGCCTCTGGGCCAATGAAAACCCAATTACAGAAATCAGGCGATTGCCTTTGACCAATAGCAGAGGGTCTTCACCAACTTGGTTTGGGAAACGCGAGGCTTTTGCCACAGAGAGACACAGAGAGAGAGGTATTGCTAGAGGTTGGTCGACCAACATGTCGCGCTTGAAGAGTCGTGAATTTACTCTCTCTCCCCTCCTAACCCCGGGTCGAGATCCCTCAATGTAGGGGACGCAAGAAACCTTGCCCGAGATGACGGTGAGTGATTCAAACTATATGTATAATTATTGTGTGTTTAATTTCGTGAAGTGAGAGTGTCCATGTTGAATATAAATTGTATCGAGTTTAGTGTAATTCACGGTGTCGAAGTATTTTCAATGAATGAATAAAATTAAATTGTAATTCGCTAATTGAAAAGGTTATTATTATATTTTCGCAATGTCCTGTTCATGATTGCCTGGTAATATATAATATGTCGTGCTACGAAACTAGTTCGTTTACTTCTCCGGCCGCGTCCGGCGAATTTCCTCAACATAGAGTGGTGCCGTCGACCGGCGAATCTGTGGTATATTTTGCTAGTGTGGCACCCTTAAATATTGTCAGGATTAACTTGACGTGGCTATACTGAACTGTCGTAATTATTTTTCAATCGTTGTAACGTATTTGTGCTAGCGTATTTTTCCATAGTTGACATAATTTAAAAAAAAAAAAAAAACCTAATATGATCGTGTTTCTACCGTTGGTTAAAATATTTCTTTTATTAAGTGTGTGATTTTTGAGTCGTATATTTTGAACGTATAATTTGTGTTTCTCTCATGTTCAATTCCGATTATTGTCGACGATGTGATTTCGAGTACATATTATGTTGATTGCGTGTGTAACAAAGCCGGATAGCCATTTTCATGATTTTATGTGAAAAAAAAAATATCATATTTTCCTTTGCTCACGTCGTCAGAGAAAAATATTTTTTTTTTTGCCTCTTGCACCGATCTGGTGAGCGATTGGTGAAAAAAAAAAAGAAGGGCGTTTTTCTCGCTTGCACTGCCTTATGGGAAATCTTCGTCTCGTCGTGTGCTCATCACAGGGGTGCAAGCGCCCCTCATCTATTTCGGAGCAGCAAAGTTCATTTTTGGAGCAGAAATTTTGAAAATGGAGCAGAACTAAAAACGAACTATATCTGCAATATAAGGAGTAATTTTTCTGTGAAATGCCAAAAGTTTTGCCAAAAATGGTTGAAACAAATAATTCTAAATAAATTTCCTTCACAAATTAAAATCTATTTAAATTTTTTCTGAATTATCTTATCTGTCACTACTAAAACATGCATTACTGAAATGACGAATAAAAATTATAAGACTCTTTTCAAATTAAGCAACATGCATACTAAAAACCTAGGCAACAAGAATTTCTGCTGCTTGAACACCAAAATCTTATTCATCCTGATATATAAAAATAGTGTGTGCAGAATATAATAAGGGTTTCCGTGAAAAAAAATTAGCTTCTCACAAAATTTAAAGGAATTATTAAATTTAAAAGCAAAATGCAAAAAACGAGAAAAATATAAATACCTTATTTACTTAAACAATTTTTCAACCCAATAGCATGTTAATATATTACAAATCACGAGTTGCTTTCAGAAGTTCAGCATCTCAATGACAATTTTTTTCAAATATTTCATGCCCTTGAACATATATGTCTTATTTCATTAAAGCATTGGATGGACATATTTTTCAATGTTCGAACAGACTTTTATTTATTTGTTAACAATGTACTCTCTTTCACTGTCTGTGTTACCATGTGCTAAAGATAAAAAAGCCTTCACCAAAACTGGCAAAATTTTGAACTTTGGGCTGCTTTCAAGGTTATAAAGTTTGAATATGTCTGCCCAACATCTATCTATTCTCTGAACTGATTTCACTTCTTGTAATTATTTACATTGTAGTGCAACCCCTTCATCACACATAATTAATAGTTTTGTTGGTGATACAAAGTTGAGCAACATCCCAGCAATACGTGAGGGAGTAATGTACCATCCCAGCAATGCACGAGGGGAAGTGCAAACGTTTCATTCTCTCCAACATGTTTTGCGAAGGTAGGACATTAATATAAAAAAAAGGTATCTCACAGAAGTTATGTAAAATGAGCACATGCTCCTAGTACAAACTCCTTCCTTTGACTATTGTTAAAAGCATGCCCCTCCCCCACCAATGCAGTGGCGGACCGTGCCGCCATATTGGGCGCCGCCCTAGGAGGGGTGCCAAATGGAATGGAAAGGGTGAAAAAAGCTTTGTTTACAAAAAAAAAAAAAACAACGTCGTCAGTAGCGCCAAAAACAGATTCCGCATGGGTAGAAATTGTTTTCCTCGAGCCTCCCCTGTGTTCACCAAACCCGGATTTTCGCAATATGAAATTGCCACGATCGGCAACTGCCGACGATAATCACACGACCGCATAGTGACTAGATGACAAAACTATGAATATTTTAGCTGGAGTTTTAACAGATCCCATTTTTTTCCAATGATCTTCGAAAAATGTCGGTAATTTAAACGAGTAAACCAATCCTCATTTCGATGTATGCGGTCTTTGAACGCAGGTTGGCAGCCGCGAAATTACCGTAATTTTCAGTATATAACCCGCAGGAGAAAAAACGGTCTCCGAAATCGGAAAATTCGGCATATTCATTCACGGACTTTGATAGCCCGGCAGATAACCAATAACAGTATAGCACTTTATACTTCAAGGTAGTATAACTACTTTCCAAGGTCACGATATAACGCGATTGTGGTAGATGGTGGGAAGTGGAAAAAAAATTAAAGTCTCTCCCTCCGTATCTTTTTCCGTGTCTCGGAAAGAACGCGTCCCGTGAACAAAATTTTCATTCTTCTTTTTCCTAAATTCCCGGTATTTGACGCACTACAGTGCATTAGCGGTACCTCCACGAACCAGAAACAAGAATTGGCGCAAATGCGCAGGGATTCGGCGCCTTGGCGCACCATGTAGCAAGAGAACCGTTTCGGCGCAGTTTGGCGCAATTGGCGCAGCTCTTGCACCCCTGTATCATCTCTTGGAACTTGTGGTAAAAAGGGAAATTCGTTTTCTCTGTTGGATCGTGGTCAGAGCCGTCTGAATGTCATCGATTTTGTTTGTCAACATAGCAGCGATCCTCGTTGCCGATGATGATATGATACAACATGCTCACACTTGAAATATTTTTCGGTTTTCCTCCTGTTGCTGCTGTTTTTCTTCATGACGCTAAAGAGTGAATCACGAATGCTCATCGTAACTGTTTCTTCATTGCTTTAACTTGAACTCAGTGCTATTCTGTCATCATTTTTCCTGAACTGTCATCTTTGTTCACTTATCTTCAGAACTTTACATTGGATCCGCACTACGTCGAACTGTCACCTGTCACCTAATAGGCATACTACTCGTCCGTCAGACCGCATTAGACTTTTGCTATGTTCCACTGTATGTTCTTTTCTCAGTGCTATCTCCCATGATTTGATGTTTGTTAAGATCAATGATTTTTCGTGTGTCGACTCATCTGTGACAAATCAGTTTCTCCCTTGTACCTTGTGTTGTCTTTGAGATTTATTGATGAATATTTTGAGAATTTATATTTGGCGTAAAAAAGTACAGATTCTGTCATCGCCCTTGATTTATTATGGTTGGGTTACCGGGCCATTCTGATAATGGTGACTGATCTCGTTGATGTTTTATATGTGTTATGGTACATCTGGAGACTGATAGGGGTGTTCACTTATCATGAGGTTATTGTTCAGAATTAACAGAATTCACAACGTCATTTCAGGTCAGCAAATCTAATTTTGTCACTGCCATTGTTCCTTTTCCACCATAAACTATTGAATTCTGCATTTAAAGTTTATCTGTCATTGCATTTTTTCCCCCTCACTCAACGTGTTTTTTTTTTAATTGCTTTTGAATTTACTTTTTTTCAGCATTGAGATTTCCTTTACACATTTATGATGTATGTGTTAAATTGTCTCTAACACTTTGGTATATCATTAAGTTGGTACAGGCACTCTCACTCACCTTTTGGGTCACTCACTCGTCATCTACACCTTCCCTATGTTTATATATAATTAAGTATTGGTGTGTGTATAGCTCGGATATTGCTGTATGTGTGTGCACGTTCTAAATTTTTTTTTTCTAGTTTTTCTTTCCAGCGAATCCTTGTTCTTTGTCAGCATTGAGGTTATGTCATTGATGATATGTGTTTGTGCATACTGCTCCTGGTTGAAGGTGACATGTTTTTTTTTGGGTTTTCATGTAAAAGTAGTTCTAGTGTTGATGTCATATTGTGAAGCTTATTTCTTTTAGGCTGGAAGTTTAGATTCTTGGCGCCAGATGCTGAAGTTTGTTATCGTAGTTTTGATTTATTTTTTTGAAGTTGTTGATATATAGTAGTGATGTTGAATTGTGATTCATTCTTTTGTAAAAAAAGAGAAATGTCAAATTGTTTTTTTTTCTGGAGCAGAGGTAATGTACATAGATGGACATTTCTAATTGATTATATCTTCATTCTTCCTGACGTATTCTGATGCTCAGTTGTAACATACATACATATACACGCACATACACCATATGTTTTTTTTTTGGTTGAACTCTGTTGCATAACATTTCATGTTTCGTTTTTTTGTACACATTATGTTTACAATGTTGCATTATGGTTGTCATGTATGCGATTCACTCTCACCTTTTCTCTCGTGCCATATGTAATGGTCTCTCACCTGTCTCATATTGAAAAATTTTACTTCGTAAAATTTTTACACTAAACTCGATACAATTTATATTCAACATGGACACTCTCACTTCACCAAATTAAACACACAATAATTATACATATAGTTTGAATCACTCACCGTCATCTCGGGCAAGGTTTCTTGCGTCCCCTACATTGAGGGATCTCGACCCGGGGTTAGAAGGGGAGAGAGAGTAAATTCACGACTCTTCAAGCGCGACATGTTGGTCGACCAACCTCTAGCAATACCTCTCTCTCTCTCTCTCTGTGGCAAAAGCCTCGCGTTTCCCAAACCAAGTTGGTGAAGACCCTCTGCTATTGGTCAAAGGCAATTGCCTGATTTCTGTAATTGGGTTTTCATTGGCCCAGAGGCACAATGTCTGTCTGTAGAGTTGTGATGATGTTATGTAATACGTAATTATTCGGTGCTCAAGTGCGTCTTAGAAATACCTGGTGAGGGAAAGGAGAGCACACGTGTTGCATCCCTGTATGTATGTATGATTTCTCGATGGGAAGGCGAGAGGGGGAGATAGTGTGTGTATGTAAGGTGCACTCGAAGTAAATTTTACTTCGTAAAATTTTTCCCCCCTTCCCGTAGGTAATATGTCACGAGTGCACCTTACATACACACACTATCTCCCCCTCTCGCCTTCCCATCGAGAAATCATACATACATACAGGGATGCAACACGTGTGCTCTCCTTTCCCTCACCAGGTATTTCTAAGACGCACTTGAGCACCGAATAATTACGTATTGCATAACATCATCACAACTCTACAGACAGACATTGTGCCTCTGGGCCAATGAAAACCCAATTACAGAAATCAGGCAATTGCCTTTGACCAATAGCAGAGGGTCTTCACCAACTTGGTTTGGGAAACGCGAGGCTTTTGCCACAGAGAGAGAGAGAGAGAGGTATTGCTAGAGGTTGGTCGACCAACATGTCGCGCTTGAAGAGTCGTGAATTTACTCTCTCTCCCCTTCTAACCCCGGGTCGAGATCCCTCAATGTAGGGGACGCAAGAAACCTTGCCCGAGATGACGGTGAGTGATTCAAACTATATGTATAATTATTGTGTGTTTAATTTGGTGAAGTAAGAGTGTCCATGTTGAATATAAATTGTATCGAGTTTAGTGTAATTCACAGTGTCGAAGTATTTTCAATGAATGAATAAAATTAAATTGTAATTCGCTAATTGAAAAGGTTATTATTATATTTTCGCAATGTCCTGTTCATGATTGCCTGGTAATATATAATATGTCGTGCTACGAAACTAGTTCGTTTACAACTCCGGCCGCACCGGTGAACCTCTTCAACACACTGTACGTTTAAGAAATATATCTGATTTAAAAAAAAAACATTAAAAATTTTTTTCACAGCCAAATCGGGAATTTTTTGAACCTAGAAAGGAGTTAACCACCTCCCAAGGTCTATTCCAGTATGCCATTGTCCCTTTCTCTTAAAGCAATATCACCCACTTTGATTGAACCTTGATCTAATGCACGGTGGCATTTTTTTACCGATTTCAATAACGATGAAAAATAACAAAGATTCCAAATAGTAATTTTTAACAGAATTTTTTTGTGTCGATTGTTTATAGTACAAAACATTATTTTCGTATAACCAGAAAAATCGAGGCAAGTGTAACATTGATAAGAGGAATAACAGCTTCTCGATCGTCTCGTTTGCAGATAATAATATTCCTATATCCTATAGAATAGTCAGGAATACCGATTCTTGAGGTTTTCTAAAAATCCAGATTTTCATATCAGATGATGAGCTAGAGATGATCCTTGGTCATTTCACGTACAGAAGATATGCTAGAGATTATCCTTGTGGTCGTGTTTCACGTGTAAGAGGATGTGCGAAACATGTATTTTGGTCATTTCATGCATCAGGAGATGTGCTAGGAACTAGAACGGCGGTCGCAACTTGTCATGGAGTAACAATAACTTCTTATTCCAGTGGTGTAGGCTTCATGCAGCTTATTCATCGTGATTCACGTGGCATTCGATCGAAACACCCGACTGGGCCAACTAGCTCTCATACGTGGCTTGAAATCATTCCCTATTGAAAAATAAATCGATTTCAATGTCAAGACAAATTATAGGTTAATAAATGAATAAAAAAATTCAATTACTTCTGAGGGTGATCACATTTCTGGGGGATAAGCAGCACAAAAAAGCATAAAATTGTTCTTATCTATATAATGCTTCGCGATGAAAAGCTTGTAATCAGGGCCCAGGTCAGAAGCGTAGGCCTTGGACAAACGGGAATTTTTTATCCTTACTTACGAACTTTGAGGAAGAATTGTTGCGGGGCATTATAGGGCAAGAATCCTGATAAATGGCGTGATTTTAACGTTTTTCACAAATTTTAGCACCAACTCCTTTTTAGTTCAAATTAACGCATGTAATACTAAGTGTAACATAACTAACACATTTTCTTTGAGAAAAAAATTCGTTCATTTCTTAACTTTATTGAAGAGTTATTATTGAACCTTATCGGAAATAAGGTTATATAAAAAAATAAATTATTTCTTATATAAGGAATTATTTAATAAAAAAAATGCTACAAAATTGTCGAAAAATATTTATTTAGCAGAAAAATTGACTGACCGTATAATTATAATTCATGAGCATTCAAAATATTAAATAATAAAACAATTGTGTCATTTTCAGTTCATTATGAAACCTTTCGGATTGCTTTTCGAAAAATTATGTCATCGGCCCGACCCATTGAAATGCATAGTAGACATAACAATACAACTGCCACAATTTTGTTATATAATTGCTATTTAATCACCAACATACAAAAGAAAAACCAAGTTTTACTAGTGTTAATACATGTTTATCAAAATCACGTTCGAGTTCTCGGTCTACATCAGAGGATTCCGAGGGCCGTGCGCTGAACATGCATAAATTATATTTCGTACAGAGTGGGAAAAAAAGTCCGCTCGTAGAAACTTTAAAAATTCATAAAAACGGGAACAATAACCGAAATAAAAAAACGGTTTGCAGGGTCAGCATCGCTGTCATGGGAATTTTTCACGACAGGGAAAAAAATAACTCAAAAAACAGCCGATAAGTGGCGCTGGTACGAGCGACTTCGGTGGAAATATGCAAATGTGACGGGTTATAAGAACTTGCGCTCCTAATCCACAATCAGTTCACCGTTGTTAACCATGCATGTGGACCTACTGCACTCTGTCGTTGCTGGATTTTTGACTCGCCTGCAATGCGTTATCTCCTGTGGTGGTGGTCATGTGGAACACATACTGCCGTAATAAACGACTTGGAGTCATTCTGTTCTTCATTTGCGTATCTTTTCTTTGAATTGTGTACGTCAGTGCCACCTATCGACTGTTTTTAGGGGGGTTCCTGTCTTAAAAAAATTCCCGTGACCTAGCGATGCTAACCCTGCGCAAACCGTTTTTTATTTCAGTTATTTTTCTAGTTTTTATGAATTTTTAAATTTTCTACGAACTTTTTGTCCACCCTGTATTATCATAATCGTTGGATGATTTCGGGCTCGTATAATTTTGTCGTACTGCTGGTCGAAAATAGCTAACAATATATATGTTGCCAGGTTTTATTTAAATGAAATCCATTCCCGGATTCAGGAATACATAATTCCTTGGGTTGAAATTAGTAACATTCACGGGATGAATCGCTATTTGCTATTATAATCGTGAATGTTGTGCAAATTTAAATATTTTTAAACATAAAATGAACTCATACCTTGTCTGGAATAATTAAGAACGTGATGGACAACGTCCCAATTCACTGGAAACTCCAGTTGTCGGCCTTATGTAAATTTCTTCCGATCATTTAACTTCCGAATTCCAAGAAAAGCTAACAAAGTTCCCAAATCGTCAGAAGAGAAGAGACAGGTAATTTGGAAGAATTAGAAGAAATAAGGTATGCAGGGGCCATGATCAGCAGAATAATATTTTGACACAATGAACATTCCAACATTAGTTTCAATAATTCCTTCCAGACAAAATGATGACATTAAGGTCAGATTCTACTTCAGAAAGCAGAGAAATGTCATAATATATTAGTATCCATAATCCTGTGGATGAATGTTTAGGTTTCGAATATTTTGAAACCCTAAGGATCTGTTATTTTTCGTATTAAATTGTTTTATGAGGAATCCTTCTCCTTTCCCACAATTCTGCAAAAAGAAAATATGATGGACTGAATGTAATAAAAATTAATAATTTCGTTTTACTATATATGAAGACATTAGTATTAATCCGTGCATGTACCAAAGTTTTCTAATATTTATTTAAAAAATTCAATTATAGTCTGTATTTGTGTTATTTTAAGAGAGTTTTGTTTGTAAAGATATTCCTAATGATGCAGAGAATGAAAAAATAAAATGCCGCAGTTAATAAAATTCGAACTTTTACTTTACAGAAAAAATAACGAAATAAGATGTTTTTAACTTTAATAAGAAACAAAAAAGAAGCCGAAGAGACTTTTAAGCAGTAAAAAATCAGCAGTAATGAAGTGGAAGCCAATAGAAATGAAGACAGGCGGCGCATGTAAAATGCTTTAGCGAAAATCAGTAGAAGAAGGAGAGAATAAGGCACAAAAATTCCAACCATTCCGAGTCGACTCTAACGAGAGAATTGCCGATCCGGAATGGTTGGATGCCGATCAGATATCGATTGTATCCATCGATGGAATTGATTGAGAAGTGCAATGAGGAAAAGTTGAGAGATGGAAAGGAAGTTTCAATTGATGGAAGCATCGTCTTTTTTGGGGTTGAATTTCCTGAAAATGAAAATTTTTGATATATAAGAGAGGTTTTTAAATGTGTTTTCACATATAAAAGCATATGAAATAAATCTATTCTTCATTAAAAAAATTTATTATTTTGATGAGAATGTTCCAAATCAATTATTAACATCAAATTATCGATACCATCAAAGCCTCCTAAAAGTCTACGATATTTGTTTTCAATTTGGAAAAGTCTCTCCGTCGACGGACAGTCGGCAGATCTTCAACACGGCACTTACACAACGTAAGAATTCATCCATTTGCCATTTTCTCTTCAAAATATGGAAGCCAGATCGCAGCCCACCAGCAGAGGCACCGGCATCGAGGATGCTGAAAGTTTCTAGTCATCCTCAATGTAGGAGAGGGAGGATTTGCGTTGCATTTTTATATACATTAATTATTAGGAGAGGAGTGGCGGCCTCCTCTCAAGATTTATTCGGCAGGGGAGCTGAAATAACCCCATCCCCAGTATCGATGCCTATAAGCACCACATAACAAGAAACAAGCAAACTCTGACAACACAAATACGTTGAGGCCACGCATAAGCTAAATACACAACACATTCCTGCCGCATTACCAGTGCGTTAGAAATTCCGTACAGCAGCGTTTCTGAACCCAAGAACCAATAAGATGACTGAGGTGATTCGTAAGATCACTTGTATCCCGTATTACGGAATATTCCTGTATTTTTGTCTGTTTCGATTTTTTTTATTCATTTTTCCTTTTTTTTCAACGATGCTTATTTGAATTTGTGATATTTACTAAAATCGTGAACGAAGATAATTTTCATAACGTATAAATGATATTATGAAAATTATGGCTACAAATATGAATACGTAGAACCTCTCGATAACGGATACTAATGGGACTAAATTTTTTCCGCTAATTGGGAGGTACGATATATGTATTGAAACCTTGTTTATACGTCGTTTGGCTTCGGTCGCAATTGGTTCCAATATACATTTTAATGTTAAAATGTATATATCCTGTGAGAGAGTGATACACCGCTGGGGTTATGCATATGAACATAACTGTAGTACACAGGATGGTGAACTCGAATGGTAATGTCGGCTTTCTTCACACGTATCAACAAACAAAACCTACACATTACCATTCGAGTTCACCATCCTCGACCATCGTTATATGTCCAGTTAATTAAATAATTTTCAGCACATTTTTACCAATACGAACTTGGGATTAAACATGACCTTAGTTGAATATGATAAATTTGCCTGATTTTGCTGCCCGCTATCTAGAGTGTCCGTAAACGGCGTGTGTCCGTTGGGGGAGGTTCCACTGTATTCATCTCACATATTTGTTAGGTAATTAATGTTCAACGTTTTTCCCGTGCACTAATATTCAATTTACTGTGATTTTCAGTAGCTCAACATTTCCCCTCTTGTTTCAGCAATTTCAACAACAATTTCTGATTTTCCAGACTTGGATCACCATTTTTGGTGACAATTTTATGTCCCGTTTTGTAGTATTTAAGATACAAATACAAAGGCCACAACAGGCAGGCAGGCTGCCCATCGAGATGGCTCGAAAAAGATTCCCATAAAAAATATGGATGTCAAATATAACCAAATTACAGCAACCCAATATTAAAGCACATATCAGGAAAGAAAAAACTAGTATATAAATATACACCCATTCACCAAAAAATTAGAAACACCCTGCTACTCACACTGATATCTTGTGGGACCTCCTCTGGTTTTGATGACAGCAGATGTTCTTCTAGGCATGGACTCTACAAGTTGCCAAAGCCGTTGAAGTTATTAGTCCATGCTAACGAAATGGCAGCTCTTAGTTCTCCTCAGATTAGAATATGGTGTTTCAGAGCTTTTAGCAGACCTTTCGCCCTCGTCTTACAAATTCTTAATTGGGGTGAGATCGGGTGACTAAGGAGACCACTAAAGCAATTGAAACTCTGAATCATGTTCCTCAAACCAATTTGAGATAATTCAAGCCCCGTGGAAGGGTGCATTGTCCTGCTGGAAATACAGCCATCAAGAAACACGATGTCCATAAACGGGTGCACGTGGTCAGTAACAATGTGGAGGTAGGTGTAGGTGCTGGCATTGACGGATTTTTCCAATGGAAATTAGGTACCAAGCGTATACCACGAAAATTCCCCGCAGACCGTGATTCTGCCGCCATCCACTTCAACAGTTGTCATGTGGCATGCCGGATCCATAGCTTCGTGCTGCTTGTGCCACACACGGATCCTACCATCAACGTCATGGGGAAGAAATCTAAACTCGCCAGACCAGACAACCTTCTTCCATTCATCAAGTGACAAATTTCGGCGTTCTCTAGCCACAAAAGACGTTTTCTTCAGTTTTGCAGAAAAACAAAAGGGCTCTTATTGGCCACCGACTATTAAAACCAATTCGTTTTGAGATCCGTCATGTAGAGAGTACGGGTATGCTTTGCGATGATCCTGAGTTGTATTACGCTGTAATTTGTTGCGTTGTAGCTCTTCTGTTGCTGCGCAATATGCGTGTCATTCGCCTGACATCTCTTTCGTTCACATGTGATTTTCTACTATTCTCATTTCCAACTGAAGTTACTTTGCCTTAGCTGCCATTCTTTGAAGGACACTCTTGTGCTCGAGATACTGTTTTACGAGAAGGTTAGTGGTCAGTATAAGTCAAGAAGGTTAGTGAATTCTAAGGTACTGGAGCCACCCCTTCTGGCATCCACAATCATGCCGTGTTCAAAGTCACTCAAATCTCTTGTTTTCCGCATGAACAGGCACATTGCAACGTTGATTGTTTCTTCTGACCAGGAGAAAACTTTTTTATCAGCAAATCTTGTATTATTACGTCAGCGCACGTACTGCACGGACGAGTCGAAGTTTGAGTGAGGGCTGTTCCTAATGTTTTGGCCACTGAGTGTACAGTACACTGCCCTTAAAACATATTATGGTTGTCTTATCTAAGAATGAAAAGCTTCTCGATTTATTCCACTATGTCTATCGTACTTCTTTTTAATCCTTCTATTAGGATCCATGTTTCCCAAGCAATATGGTCCCGCGTTCATTTGAATGGTTTTTTTTGTGTGTGAAAAAATTTTTGGTTACTCCTATTTCCCATCTCTTCGGCAATTCTGGCAGTAATTATCAAATTTCTCGAAAATTTCATTTTCCGGCAACAATCAGTGATAGCCCGTATTTAGGATGGCAATTTCCCGCCTTTTTCTCGATGATGGTTTGATGAACTCACGTTATGAAGTCGTAATTTTTTTTTGAACCTATATGAATATTAACACTAATGTCAACTACAACAATTGAATAATTTTTCGTTTAGCTAGAATTAAATTATCAAGTTCGCTTGCGGACAACTTATGTCATCGTCACGGACCATCAGGACGGATTTACCATTAAGCAAAATAATCAAGTGATTAGGGCATCAAGAGAAAAGGGGCACCACAAAAAAGTTGCCAAAATGTTGTTTTTTTTTTATCTTCAATTTTTTCCAGCATTAAGCATCCTGCAGAAAATCCTAAAATTTTCGATTGATTGTATACTTGATATTGATCAAAAGAATGGCACAAATACAGAAAAACTGATAATATTGCAAACAGAGATCACATTAATGCTGAATTGTTGGAACGAGAGATTTCATGCAATTTCTATAAAGTTAGCTTGAGCTATTTTAACACTATCATGGGAGGCCTTTTGACAAACTGATTTTTCTGAAGAGCCCTCTCTGCCAGCTAAAACTTCCTGCCTACTGATTTTCATACTGACTCTCACAAATTGTAAACAGAGCTACTTGTCACGAGGTTGTGTTCGGGTGAGACCCACGCACTAATAAAACAAATCATTGTCATTCCCAACCAATAAGATAAATACTAAATCATTAAAAAAAAGGCAAATTTTAAGAGTAAGCCAAGTTCTACAGAATAAAGAAGTAAACTTTTAAATGCTCAAATCTTTGAGTCATTAGCGGATCCGTGTTTGAAAAATTCATCGCCGAAAATTCACCAACAATTCACCGCCATGCAATTCACCACCAGGAAAATTCACCGCCATGCAATTCACCGACCAGAAATTCCCCGTTAGGAAAATTCATCGACGGAAAATTCTCCGATAGGAAAATTCACTGACCAACAATTCACCGACAACAGTTCATCATGAAGCTACCTAGTCCGTGAGCAAGTTAACTAGTGACTTTCATTCAAAACATACAGTACTTAATAATTTTCGACATAATTTTCATTACTTACATATTTATAATTAAAGGGTTCCTCGCTTACTCATTCGCTCACTCACTTAGACTCAGTAGCTCGCTCGCCCACCCACTCGACCACTCACTCACCCGCTCACGGACTCGGTGTAGCTCGCTCCCCCACTCATTCGCTCACTCACTCACTCATATACTCAGTAGCTCACTCAATCGCCTTCACTCAATGTTTCGCTCTTTCACTCGTTCACGGACTCGGTAGCTTCATGGCGAATTGTTGTCAATGAATTGTTGGTCGATAAATTTCCCTAGCGGTGAATTTTCCGTCGATGAATTGCTGATCGGTGAATTTTTCTGGCGGTGAATTGCTAGTCTGTGAATTTTCCTAGCGGTTAATTTTCTTAGCATTGAATTGCTAGTCTGTGAATTTTCCTAGCGGTTAATTTTCTTAGCATTGAATTGCATGATGGTGGATTGCTGGTTGGTGAATTTTCCTAGCGGCGAATTGTTGTCGGTGAATTTTCCGTAAACCTAGCGGATCGACAGCATGGTTTCGGGGGTTTCATATTAAAGTTAATTATTATTACCCGTTCGAGAGAGTTCGGCGCCTCTCTGGCGAATAAGTCGCACCAGTAAAATAACCCCGAAAACTCGCTGCTGTGTTCCCAGACAGATGAAATGCGTCAAAAATTGTCTAACCTTTGATTGTGCACAAGTCTGGGTTTGAATCCCGGTTCTTCGATGTCTACTAACACTAACAAATTTCCTGGACAGATCATACGGAACCCTTCAAACGTTTTAATCCGGCTCTGCGGACCATAGGTTGAGAAACGCTGTCGTAGAGGAATGTTTACGAGGTGCATGATGGGTAAAGTAGTAGTATGGGAGGCTTTTGTATTGCCTTTCTTCTAAGTGTCAAAATATTCAATAAATATTCATGAGAAAAAAATATTCACTCCTTAAAATACACAATGCGACGAATTGTTTTTTTTTTTGGAAATTTTTATTGTCGAAAATGCACATATAATAAATTTCCTCTCCAAAAGCCTACTCAAATGATATTGAACATATTGGATATACCATTTGGAACAGACATTTTCTGTGTCTATGTTGTCTAAGTGTCTAAGTTTTTCACGATAAGGTCGTAATTTTTTTTCATCTTTCTCATTTGTACATGCTTTGAATGAAAAATTTTAAACCATTTCTTTTTTTTTTTTCAAATTAAAGCAAATGACAAATAAAAATGAAATAGCTTTATGTAAAAAAATATCATTTTTATCATTAAAAATAGCTCTTATTTCTGTGCCTTTGACCATGGATTTCTAACTGGTGTTACGCAAAACACTGGAGTTCCGTGACAGCTTTTTTGGACTTCCGCATGATGAAACGCTACTGAACCCTTAACCCTCTGGCTGCTCATCCCGCGATTTCCACGGGCAACTCAAATGTAGCAAAATCTGCTCATCCCGCGATTTCCGCGGGCATGTGTTTTTCTTCCTTTATTGAGAAGCGCATCCCGTTTTTCCCCCGTTTAACCACTGAAATAAATAATATACAGTATTAGACGTTTAATTTACGTTTTGGCCAATAGATGTCGTTAGCTGTCCACTAAATTGCGGCATTTGAAGGCACGTGGTATTACCGCTCAAACTTCACTTTTTGCCGCTTTTTTCTTATCAGAAATGGCTGCTAGAAAACGTTCAGCGATTGACAGATTGTATATTCCTGATGACTTATCAGATTCTGAAAGCGATTTTAGTTTTGATAGTAATAGTGATATAGATTTTTCGGACTGCTCCTCATATAGCGATGAATCTGATCATGATTCAATAAACTTGCAAAGCGTTAGGCAGTGGTGCAAAATTGATATGAAGAATATTCCTCCTCCTCCTCCTTCAGTTCCTTTTCGTGGAAATCCGGGAATTACTGTGAATATAGCTGACAATGCAAGTATGTTGAATTATTTTGAACTTTTTTTTGATGATCAAATATTACAAATGATAGTCCGAGAAACCAATAGATACGCTGAACAATATACCCATAAAACAGTTTGTAAAGAGCGATCACGCTGGAAAAAATGGACAGAAACGAATGTTGAAGAACTAAGACTATTTTTTGCAGTTTTGTTACTCCAAGGAGTCATAAAGAAGCCAGAACAAGAGCATTATTGGTCTAAGCGTCAAATATTATCCACACCAATTTTTGCAAAAGTAATTGGAAAAAATAGGTTTTTATTGCTCACGAAGTTTCTTCATTTTACTAACAATGAGGAATTTGATAAAGACCGACACCCATGGCCGAAATTGAATAAAATTTATGAACTAATTTAATGGAACATCTTCAATGCAAATTTCGAGAAGTCTATATACCAGGGAAAAATCTTAGTTTAGATGAGAGTTTGATGCGGTTCAAAGGCAGGCTCAAGTGGAAAATGTTTATTGCCAAAAAAAGAACAAGATTTGGCTTGAAGTTTTTCGTTCTTTGTGAAGCAGAAAGTGGATACATTTCCGATTTCCTCATATACACAGGTGATGGAACAGTGTATAATCCGAAATACAGCCAATATCCAGTTTCCACCAAAATTGTTTTACACTTGATGGATCGATTCCTGGGAAAAGGTTATTGTGTCACTATTGATAATTTTTATATGTCTCCACAGCTTGCAGACATCTTAGTTACAGAAAAGACGGACACTTATGGGACAGTGAATAAAACCAGAAAAGACCTCCCTGTCAACTTTTCAAAAGAGAAAGTCCCCAAGGGTGAAATTGTTGCTTATCAAAGAGACAAAGTTATGGCCCTGAAGTGGCAGGACAAGAAGAGTGTCTGCCTTATGAGTACTATTCATGATGCAAGCTCTTATTTGGTGACATGCAAATCTAAAAAGACTGTTATGAAACCAGTTGTCGTTTGTGACTATAATAATACAATGGGTGGCGTCGATTTATGCGACCAAGAAATGTCCTACTACCCTACGCTCCGAAAACAACAGGGGAAGTATTACATCAAAATTTTCAGGCAGTTTTTAGATCAATCGTTGTGGAATGCCTATGTACTTTACAAAAAACAAAACCCAACAGAAAATATAAAGCTTTTGGAATTTCGTTTGCAAATGGTTGAAGAAAGTATCCAAAAGTATTCTGATAGTGATAAAAGCAGTTGTCCTGGAAGACCGAGTTCTACTCTGAACTCTTTGAGATTGACAGCTCGTCATTTTGCAAGCCACATACCACCTAACCCCATAAAAAGAGAGCCTCGAAGACAGTATGCTGTTTGCTGTTCAAGAAAGGATGCAAATGGAAAAAAAATTCGCAAAGAAACACGAATCTGGTGCAAAGACTGTGAAGTTGGACTTTGCCTTGAACCCTGTTTCGAACTCTATCATACTAAACTACATTTCTAAGATATTTTTTTCTCAGTGCTTAATATTTTCTTAAATTTTATACATTTTACTTTTTTATATTATGCAATACATAGAAATTAACTGTAATTCAATTGAAATTTCTTTAAAAAAAATTGTTTTTGATGATTACATCTGAAATTGGTTTTTCTGCCAACTTAGATTCTCATGATAAAAATCTATATAAAAAATCTTTTCTAGAAAGAAAAAATGCATTTTTGAATTCTCCAATATATATAGATATAAAATATGCAACAAAAAAAAATACACAATTTTTGAAGCAATTTCGGTCCACAAATTGAGCAGTCAGAGGGTCATTCTGTGTCTATGTTGTATAAATAGAACGTAAGTTTTTCACGATAAGGTCGTAATTTTTTTTCATCTTTCTCATTTGTACATGCTTTGAATGAAAAATTTTAAACCATTTCTTCTTCTTTTTTTCAAATTAATGCAAATGACAAATAAAAATGAAATAGCTTTATGTAAAAAAATATAATTTTTATCATTAAAAATAGCTCTTATTTCTGTGCCTTTGACCATGGATTTCTAACTGGTGTTACGCAAAACACTGGAGTTCCGTGACAGCTTTTTTGGACTTCCGCATGATGAAACGCTACTGAACCCTTAAAAATCCCGGAACCCAGACAGCTTTTAAAGAAGGATACTTTCTATTTACTGAATACTCGCAAACCTGATTTCTATGTTGAATTTTAACGAGAGAGTATCATTTAAAAAAAAAATCACTTTGATATCTAAACATCTTAGAAACAGGTACATAACATTTTTTTTCATATCGAATTTTCGAACCAGAAGCCCCAGAAAGTCATGAATGTCATCTTTTTCATTAAGAATTATAATTTGTAAAAACGGTGATTTTTGGGAATTTTTTACCCATTAAATGTGAGGATTCTTGGGTTGCGCTGGACGTAGACCTCATTTGCAAGGGGCTTCCACTATAAGATCTAGCACAATGATTTATGACTAAATTTTTCAACTAAGCGGTGGTGCCCAAGCCTTCTTTCATTGCCATGGGGGCTAGGATGCTGTGGAGACGGCAGTAGAGACAGACTTAATCTGGATAAATATTTAAAAATTTGTTTGAGTTTCGTAGAACACCCTCATTATAATAGTGGGTTCCGTGAGAAATTTTATGTTGGAAACCCCTGCTTTAGACTAACAGCGATAATTAAAATGTTTAAATTTTTTCTTCCATTCTAACTTCGAGGCACTCTTTCCTTTAAAATAGAAATGTTCTATTATAATGCACATATTTTTTTTTTACAATTATTACAAACGCTCCCTTAAAAAAAGATACCTTTTCAGTTTTCGCAAATTTTATGCAAATACAACGCCACTACAGGCAAAATGCCCAACGAGGTGGCTGAGAAAAAGATGCTCAACTGATTATCAACTGAAAATAACATGTTGCCTTGAATTGAGTTCAGTTATTTTGCTGTATATGTCATCTCAAAATGCAATATAGCATTCAGTCAATATATATTTTGACTTTCTCCACGAAATCTACCTGAAATTTATTACATAATTTATACAGTGTTCTAGTTTCGATCGAAGCTCTTTCGTATATTGTGCACTCCTTTTAAAAGATATATTATATTTCATATAAAATATTCTAGTTGAAAGAGTCTTCTTTTCAGCTATCAGCATGTAAAGATTTAACGCAGTTGTTATGTATCAAAATTGCTGATTTATCCATCCCTGGGAACAGAAATAGCTATTTTTCATTAATTTTAAAAGTAATTCGAATCGTCTCATCTTATTTCGGAAAATAAATAGTACGTACATAATATAAATGCAGAATCGATGGAACTCACCCGATCTGTTTTTCTGGTATCGGAAGAAAATTGCAGCGAACCTCACTGAAGCCGAGAAATCTCGCAAATGCCAGCAATCTGCAAATTTTCGCGGTTAAATATCCATCTGCCCTCTCCTCCTCCTCCTCCACTCTTCTGATACAGCTTCACCAATCATCTACCAGGAAAGAAAAATAAAAAAGACGTGTCGCTTAGCGATTGGTAGATATGAATCCATGCATGCAGGAATTCACTGGAATCCTCAGGTGTGACGTAACGATAGGCAAGGTGGGATTGCAAAAAAATACCGCTTTCGAATGTTCCAGAGAATCATCAACGTTCCAAGAACAAAAATCATCTTTTTTTTTCTCCAATCTTGTTTCTAATGAAAAACAGTGAATCTCGCTTGATTTAATTGACTAATAACGAATGAAAATCTCGAATTTTCTTGCACAAATTTAAAGTAGAACGTCCCGATAACGGACACCCATGGGACCAAAACTTTTGTTCTGCTAACGGGGAGTGTCCGCTATTAGGGAGGTACGATATACAGTATAACATCGTTTATACGACTCTCACATTTATACGACGTACGTAAAATTGATACACCGGTTTTACGTACACAAAGGAACCAATAGCGACCAAAGCCATACGTGGTATAAATGTAAATTATGCATAATCATCGATCGTCTTGATAAAGAACGTTTGATTAAATTTCATCTCATTCATTACTTTTACCGGTGATTATGCATAATTCCCAAATAAAGTCTGATAAATGTGGAAACATTTATAACATTTCTTCTCTTCATTAAACCAATTAATTATTTTTACCCGTACATGATACGTGCACTACACATATTTTGTAATAGAAGTTAAATTAAATTGAAAAGAGTATGAAAAGAAGATTAAAATTTTCACATAACAACGTTATCGTAATGTTGGCTTTCTTCACACGTATCAACATATGCTAATAAAACCAACATTACCATTCTAAATCAGCACCCTGGATTACAGTTATGTTCAGTTAATCAAGTGATTAAGTGACAGATTATCATATTTACCGACACGAGCTTGGGATTATGCATAATCACCGTTGAGTATGATAAAAAAAATCACAAATTTTAGTGTCCTATATCGAGTGTCCGCTAACGGGAAGTGAAACACATTAAACCTCTATTCCACGGGACCAGGGATCCCAAAAGTGTCCGTTAAGGGAGGTGCTACTGTATTATGGAAACATCAATTTCAGCTCTGTATAAGTAAGGAAATAAAATATATGCAATATTTATTTATAATAAAAAGAATTTCCATGAAGCCCGATGATCAAAAAGTCATACTACGATATCTAGATTCACACATTTTTAACAGGTGGGGGCCATACTCATTCCAGAACTCATAATCAAACTGGGGAGGAGATGGGGGGACCCTCTGCTATGTAAGATATTTTATTTATTCTAGGATTTTTTTTCTTCATTAAAAATATCAATTTTCATTAATTCTGAAACTTTTCCGTTTAATAAGAATTTTCATCAAAAAAAATTCTGAAATTATTTGTTCATTAAATATAAAAATCTTCGTTAATTCTGGAAATATTCATTTTATTAATTCCGTTCTGAAATTATCTTTCAATAGTTATGAAAAATAATTTCTTTCATCAATTTGAATTTTTTTTTTTTAAACTAAAAAATCATTTCAATTATTATGAAAAATCGTTTCTCTCGTTAGTTCTGAATTTTTTTCCGAAAGTGATTTTAAAAAATTACTTCTTTCGCCAACTATGGAACACATTTGAGATTTTTTTCCAGCATTTCTATGAATTCATTAGAATCACGGTTAGTATAAGAGAATTGGGATGATTATAATTTAATTGTGTCATCTAACACCATCTCTAAGACGACGAAAATTTAAAGAAACGTGGCTATAAGTAAATACAGTGGAACTTCGGTTAACGAACAATTCGCATAACGAGCAAAATATTAGCGCTTTTTTTATTTACACTCATGTCCATAAATTAAGGATAATGCCAGCTCCGACAAATAAAGGTTCATAAACAAAACAAACGTTACTTATTCATAAAGCCCATTTATTAAACAAAAGATAAAGAACAAAAACGATGGTGTATGTATCATACCATTCATAAAAACTACGATTTTTGCTCCCTGGAGCAATTGTAGAAAATATCTCCTTTACAAAAACTTACTATTACATGGTTGGTATGATGGTTAATACATTGTATGTCTCCCGTGCGATGAAATACAGTCCGTACAACGCCTTGGCATGCTGAGTATCAAATTATCGATCTAATCTTGGGGAAGATCACTCCACTCAGCAAGCAATGCTCTCCGAAGTTCCGGAGCATTCGTTTACGATGTTTGCTCGGTGAGGACGGGCGTTGTCATCCATAAACACAAATTCTGTGCCCATGGCACCCCTAAACAAACGTACATGTTGTTCCAGAATGATGTCCCGATAAATTTGGGCTTTCATGGTTCCGGTTTGAACATGCAGATCTGTTCTGGAACCCAGTATAATTCCACCCCAAACGAGCAATGCTGCACCACCGTAACGGTGTCGTTCAATGATGTTGTCTTGGTGGTAACGGGTACCTGGCGTTCTCCATATGAAAGTCCGACGTGAATCAGACTGCAAACTAAACCTGGACTCGTCGGAAAACATCACACAAGCCCATTGTGACGATGTCCACATTGCATGTTCTCTACTCCAGGCTAATCGCTGCCGACAGTGAGTTGCCGTGAGCGGAACACATCTGACAGGCCTGCGAGCATATAGACCAATATCTCCCAAACGTCTGTACACGGTTTGCCTTGAAACTGTGGTACCCGTGGCTGCAGATAACTGACGAGACAGGTCGGATGCTGTGCTCCGTCTGCTTGTTTTGGCAGTTACTGCCAAATACCGGTCTTCATTCGGCGTTGTAACTCGGGGGCGACCTGTACTGTAACGTCTACTGACATTTCCGTTATCTTGGAATCGTTGGCAAAGCTTAGAGATGACACTTTGGGCAACTCCAAGTTCCTCGGATACTTCCTTCTGAGTACGCCCACATTCCAGGCGGCCGATAATTCTACCACGTAAAAAATCATCCACATGCGTCCTCTGTGTCATAACTATTCGCTTATGGCACTGAGCGCCTTACAGAACTCTTGTGAACAGTTTCACTTCTTTGCCATCATTCCTTATATACCCCCCTCTTACACTCTCGTCATTGTGACGTACTATCGGCATCATCTGGTGGCTTCCTGAAATTTGCATATCATTCTTGCAGATGTGTGCGATAATTCTACAGGTGAAATTTTTACTTTAGATTTCGATTTCCGTGTGATTCTGAATTATCCTTAATTAATGGACATGAGTGTATTTTGGCATTATCACAACTGAACTGATGGTTTTTTTTTTTGGTTTTTTTTTGCTTTCGCCGAATTCAAATATTGCAAACATCTGAAAAAATACTGCATAAATGAGGCAAAAGAGCGTTGTTCGCTAATTTTGCTATTCTCTCATAACTTTTTTTCCGGTTTTTAAATTGAAATATCTAAACGAATATTGCACTTAGAAACATGGAGTTTTTTCTGTTGGCCTCAGGAGATACAGTTCAACAACTTTCTAATTGGGAGTTTAGAGAACGGGGGGAGAGCCATATAAAAATTTAATTTTTTTATTTTATGACACACTGTATTTTCACTCTCAAAACTGGAACAGGGTAATTTTAAAACGTCTCTTGAGCTTATTTTTTTCTTAAATTGAAATCATACCTCTACGACGAACGGGTGATGAGATAAAGGCCGCATTAGCACTTACAGGACAAACTTGTATGCAATTACATTATTTACTATATTTATAAAAGCACGGAGGTTGAAAATCAATGTTAAATTAAATTCGCGTATCGATCGAGACTGCCATACCAATAGATTTCCAAAAATGGTAGTATAAGTCTTTCCATTTTTTACCAAATACAAATTTTCGCTCAGAATTTGACAATATATACACACTATTTAAAAATAAGAACAAAATACAATGTTCAACAGTCACAAAAAGTCATTGACTCAGAGTTTTTAGTGACTTCAAACAAGAAACCATGTTTTCAGCGCGCTCCTCCTTATCCCAACTCAAAGCCGACCCATAGGATCTCATACTATACCTGTACCTTCTACTGACCCTTCTGGACTATTCCTGGGTATAGTATACTTTGAAAAACACTGGTCTACATGGTATTGCCCCCATGTGCCGGATGAGATTATCATATATGATTGGGGTGTAATGTGATAGGCCTCCTCGTGGTGCACTCTGGGTAACGCCAAATCTATCACACGTCATTGTCATCGCTTTTTGTGCTCATATACTTCACCTTCAATAGCCCAAATTACATGTTTATTACTACACATCTTGCAGTACATGTCTTGCGTCTCGTTTTGTCCTGAACATGTTTGTCTTCTGTGTCCAACCCCTCATTGTGGGCCCCGCTCAGGCGGGGAGGGGTCCTCCCAGACGGGGCGTTGCTTCTAGCGTATGCTCTGTCTGGGACGCTGTCTACCTGCGTGTTTGCCGTGCGTGGAGACCCGTAAGGCTGGAGATGGGGATCCTGGTTAGCCTGATGCGCTAGCTTTGGCCTCGGATTCAGCCGAAACGGGAGGCCTGGATTAGCCCCGTCTGGGTCAATCGGCTGGTCGCCTCGGTGGCTGAAGGGGTTACACTACTGGGCAGGTAGAGGGTCCGGGCCTGCCGGACGTCGTTGAGGTTTGTTGGTGCTGCTTCACGGCGATCTTGGATCTTGAACGCGTCTGCTCGCCTGCTTCGGTGGTGTATAGCTCCTACCTAACCTGGCGTTGCTACTAACCTTCATCGGTTACGTGTGCGCGTCCCCTTGTAGGGCTCCATGGTGGGCATGGTCGGTAGGAGCCGAACACATTATCTCCAAAATGGGGAAAAATCAAAATGCACCAAAACGTCAAAGAACTGCTATGAGCGAAACTATTGTCACTGATCCTACTCCTACTGTTTCATTTTTCTTCCTGCATTGTACTGACACTGATAAACCGCTGGCCAAAGTGTCACCATTCATAATAGACAAAGCTCTCTATGGCGCAATAGGCACATTAAAATCAGTGAAGGCTCTTCGTTCAGGAGACCTTCTCATTGAAACTAACACACCTAAACAATCCGAACTCGTTCAAAAGCTCACATCTCTCGGAGACATTCCAATAATAGTCAAAATCCATCCCACGTTGAATTATTCACGTGGTGTGATTTCAGATACTAACTTGATTAATATGGATGAAGAACTACTAACAGAGGAGCTGGCGTCTCAAGGCGTAACATCTGCCAAACATATTATGAGCCGCAAAAATGGCAATCCAGCTCCATCACGTAACATAATCCTGACATTCTCATCACCGACATTGCCGAAAGATATTAAGATAGGCTATTATAGCCTCAAAATCCGCCCATACATACCTAACCCCGTAAGATGTTTCAACTGCCAGAAATTCGGTCACTCACGAACGGCGTGCCGCAGTCAACCCACCTGCGCAAAATGCGGTGAGAAGGACCACATTTCGGACAACTGCACTTCAACATCATTCAAGTGCGTCAATTGCGGTGGCATTCACCCCGCATTTGACAGGAAGTGTCCGAAATGGAATGAAGAAAAAGAGATCCAGAAGATCAAGGTCCTTAATAACATCTCGTATATCGAAGCACGTCGTCGCATAATATCTAACCAAGCTCCAATAGTTGGTAAATCATACGCCAATACGACTTCACAATCACCGACTACTAACAAGATTAACAGTGTAACAAAGGTTTCTATTACAACTCAGACCGAACCAATTGCTAACACATCTACTCAAACTGCATCCAATCAACCATGCAATAGTTGTGGCTGCTGTTGCTCCGCTGGATTCCGGAGGGAGTCCACTACCTCCGAAGAAGAAGCGGGAAAAGCAACAGCGAACACATTCAAAATATCTACTGCTACAAAACCCAAAATAAGTTCTGGAAATAAATCAAAAAAGAAACCTTTCAAGACGGGGTATTCCAAAAAAGCCATACAGAGAGCTTTGACACATCCCACCGTTAAAAATTTGTCACTTATCGATGACACATCGATTGGTGACATGGATCTTGACAATCCTACAGAATCCGGTACTACCCGCCGCAAGATAGACCGGAATAAATTTAAGGACCTTGAACCGTCTACTTCTATTTGAAATTTAAATTTATGGCCAACATAATTCAATGGAACATTCGTGGTCTTAGATCCAATTATGAAGATCTCAAGGATTTGATCAATCGTTATCATCCTGTTTGCGTGGCACTCCAGGAAACTTTTACGAAGCCCTCGGAGACATGGAACATCAGGCGACATTCCCTGTTCCGTATTGATTACGATGACGGGAGTAGAGCCTGCCGCGGTGTTGCTCTGCTGGTTCCACATCACGTGTCGTCGCGCGTTCTAACGCTGCGCACGAACCTGCAAGCCATCGCGGTGGAAATCTCTACAGGCCTAAGAGTTACCATCTGTTCTATTTATTTGCCACCAAATGACACCATCTTACAGAGAGATCTAGAAGATCTGATTGATCAATTACCTCCACCATTTTTTCTTCTTGGAGACTTCAATGCTCATAACATGATATGGGGTTCTAACAGCAACACCCCTCGTGGGGAAATGGTTGAACGGCTGTTAGACAATATGGACCTCGCCATCATGAATGATGGTAGTTTCACTCATTTCCATGCCCCAAACAATAGTTTCACTGCAATAGATTTGTCGTTATGTTCACCTTCACTCTTGCCCAACTGGTCCTGGTCGGTTGATCCGGATCTCCACGGGAGCAATCATTTTCCTCTAGTGGTTTAGTGCCTTGATCGAAGCCATAGCATACCTGAGGGTCCTCCTCGGTGGAAGCTTCTGGCCGCCCGATGGGCAGACTTCACGGTCAAGGCAGAAATCACGGAGGATATGGTTTCGCAACCCGACGTCGACCACTGTGTCGACCTTGTGACCAGTTGTATCATCTCTGCAGCAAATGAAACAATACCCAAAGTCTCCTCGAAACTTCCTAAATTTCCTAAACCTTGGTGGAACCACGAATGTAGTCTCACGATTAAAGCACAAAAGAAAGCGTGGAGTAGGTTCCGGCGGTATCCTACCCATGAGAACAAGTTGGCGTTTTTAAAAGCAAAGGCGATAGCGAGAAGAACCAGGCGCCAGGCTCAACGCAAGTCCTGGCAAAAGTTTACCACGGGAATCAATTCATCTACTTCATCGAAAGTCATTTGGGACCGGATCCGAAAAATCAATGGTCATTATCAGTCTCATCCGATCACTATTTTAAACACAAATGGCACTATCATCAGCGATGTGAGGGATATTGCGGATACCATCGCCGCCCATTTCGCCACTGTCTCCAGTGATGCGAATTATCCCCCATCATTTCATCCCATTAAATCATCGGCCGAACGTACATCGTACACCTTCCGGCCTTTTACACCGGAGGGATACAATTCATTGTTCACCCTTCATGAACTGACGACGGCCTTACAGCGAAGTCCTGACTCAGCTGTAGGGCCGGATGCCATTCATTATTCCATGATTCGGCATCTCTCATCTGAATCACTCTCACATTTACTCATATTATTTAATCGGATCTGGATCAGTCATTCATTTCCTGACACCTGGCGAGCAGCCATTATTCTTGCATTTCCGAAGCCTGGCAAAAATCCTCAGCAACCTAATAGTTACCGACCTATTGCTTTGACCAGCTGTCTATGTAAGCTCATGGAACGCATGGTCAACTATCGCCTTATTCACTACCTTGAGGTTAACAATATTTTATCGAAACATCAAAGCGGCTTTAGACGGTTCAGGTCCACAACATGCAATATGTTACGCCTTGAGACATCAATAAGACAAGCATTCGTAAAGAGGGAGCATATGATAGCTATATTTTTCGATATAGAAAAGGCCTACGATCGTACATGGAGGCACGGAATTCTTTCCGACCTCTATAATTGCGGCTTGCGGGGCAACTTGCCCATTTTCAGTAAGAACTTTCTTGCTCGCCGCATCTTCCAGGTACGGATCGGAAGCACGTTATCAGCTCCCCAAATTCAAGAACAAGGTGTACCTCAAGGTAGCATTTTAAGTGTAACACTTTTTATTTTGAGACTCAACGGGGTGTTGAACCAACTCCCGTTGTCAGTCACTGGCGCACTTTACGTGGATGATCTGTTAATATCATATCAATCAGTGAATATGAGGTCAGCCGAGAGACAATTGCAAACTGCTCTCAACAAGATCAGCAAGTGGGCTCATGATAACGGTTTCTCTTTCTCCGCCGACAAAACCGTCGCTGTGCATTTTTGCCGGCGTCGTGAGCTTCATGATGACCCACAATTATTTTTAAATAATAGTCAAATACCTATTGTAGAGAATACAAAATTCCTCGGCATTACATTTGACAAGAAACTTACATTTAAACCTCATATTTCACAGTTGAGAGCTCGTTGCATGAAGACGATGAACCTCTTGAAGGTCATCTCTTCTACATCGTGGGGAGCAGACCGTAAGTCGCTCCTTCACTTATATAAAGCTCTAATACGTTCGAAGCTCGACTACGGCTCCATTGTATACGGGTCGGCACCTCGGAGCTATCTGAGTGTGCTCGACCCAGTCCACCATCTCGCCCTGCGGATTTGTTCTGGAGCTTTCCGGACGTCTCCAATGGAGAGCCTGTATGTCGAATGCAACGAGCCATCACTGACATCAAGACGCCAACAACTTTCTTTGAAATATTTTATCAAGATGAAGTCTTTACCAGGTCATCCACTTCATAATGTAATTTTCAATCCGTCATTTCATAGACTTTTTGCTGCTCGACCTTCATGTGTTCCATCTTACGGTCTTCGTATGAGGGCACTTGTGGAAGAACTAGAATTAGACATCGGTCATGTGGCCCCAGTTGCTTGGCAACTGGCACCATGGGAGCAGTCTCTGCCAGATGTCTCTCTTTCATTATCATTATACCCTAGAGCCACCACAGCAGAAGTCATATATCGACAGATTTTCTTCAGGCACAGGGGTAGGTACAACAGGTACTTCCCCATATATACCGACGGCTCCAAGAGCCCTGGGCATGTCGGTTGTGCCTACATCTGCTGTGAGGAGACATCTTTCAAACTTCACGACACATTCTCTATTTATTCGGCAGAACTGTACGCAATCCTTCAGGCTCTACGTCATATACGACGCAAACGCCACCGACGATGCATCATTTATAGTGACTCTCTCAGCGCATTACAAACACTGTGTTCCTGTACGTTTCACACTCATCCATTCATTCATGCCATTTTTCATGAACTGCATTACCTCATTCATCATGGTACCACAGTAAAATTTTACTGGGTACCAGGTCATGTAGGAATACCGGGCAACGAAAAAGCAGACAACGCAGCTCGAACAACAACTAACATTGACAATAACCTTTTGGTACCTGCCAGTGACCACTTCTCAATCCTCCGGGAAGTGATGCATCACCGCTGGCAGGATCATTGGAACCATCAGATAAATAATAAACTTCATGCCATCAAGCCCACACTTGGCCTTTGGCGTTCGAGCTGCAGAACTAACAGAAAGGAGGAAGTTCTGCTTGCCCGGTTGCGCATAGGACACAGTCGCCTAACACAATCATATTTGTTATTACGAGAGAGTCAACCAGAGTGCCCTCATTGTCAAAGTCCATTGACCATTGCTCATGCTTTTACTTGTTCACATCATCGTCATCATTTTACGACCGCTTTTGGTCATAGTCATCTTTCACTTCATGATATTTTAAATGACAATAGCGATGCATCTCGCATTTTTAAATTCATCAAAGCCATTGGTTTTTATGACAAATTATAGTTTTTAAAATTTATGTCATTGTTTTACGTTTCATGTTCCGTTTTATATGTTTTAATTTTTTGACATGACAGAAGGACATTTTTCTCATTTTTATGTCTTGCTTTGGCGCAGTTTGACCAAATTGGTCCTTGCGCCAAAAAATTCAAAATCCAATCCAATCCAATCCAATCATATATGATTTTTAATTTATTCATCGACTGGCAATCCATCAACCTGGATGAAAAACGATTCCAATCGTTTTTTGAGGAAAAACTCCCTACTGCTCCAGAGTCTACCACCAGCTTTCGTTGGTTTTAACCCATGCCGACTTGTTTAAGAAGTTGTCGGTGTATGAAAGATTATGGTCCATTCTATGTGCATTTTAACGCTAATGTATAAAATGCATTATATTCTGTAGAAATACCCAGTTGTTTTATAAAATAACTGATCGATTCAGTTAAAGCGTGAAATTCACTTGTATTCTATATATTTTAACTAGTTATTTCATAGAATACACTTAGATCAACACTTCGTTCAAGTGAAAAAAAAGAAGCACATTCACATTTAACTTTCAGTAGGGGGTGATAAGTAAACGTGTTTCTTTTACCTTTCACCTTAACAGTAAATTAACCTTAATAATCACCTTAATAATTAAATTAACATTTTGTATGCTGTATAATTCAGTCAAATTGTTTCTTTTTACAACTCAAAAGGCTAACATTAGTTATTTCTCAGAATAACTGGTTAACGTGTGGAATTATTGTTCTATTACACAATTTTACTGTGAATTGATCAGTTATTTCATGAAATAACTAGTTATTCTATGAAATAACTGAATTACACACTTTAACTGTAACATATATACTGTTCGAAACTTTGAATGTTTCACATGATGCCATCAGGTTTAGTGTATCTGTCTCTCTATGATGATTTTTGGGGACCTTGAGTAAACTGTTCTAAAAATGAAAACCACCTGTTGCTGAACAATGTCCAGAGATTCATAAAAAGTTGTCTACCATGACACCTGAACCAGTGTCCCTCTCGACAACTTTTGAATGTTTGACCTCCCAAGGAATATGAAAAATTCTGATTGTTATGTCCCAAATGAAACAACCCATGCTCGACTAAGTCCACTTTGCCCTCTCCCACGAAATACGGCAGAGGTTGTCTAGGAACCAAGGATAAATCCTAAGGATCACCATTGCTCGTATTTTTCTCGATGAATACCAGCATGAAAATGCTATATTTTCAATAATTTCGAAATTTTGGGAATTTTATACCTTAAAATTGTCTGTAGTCTTCCCCCACCCCATCATTTCTTACTACTACTTTCAATAATACTATAGTATGAACTCAAATGAAACAGTTGAACTGAATCCCAGGGACAGAGGAGTAGTTTTTTTTAATTTTTCCATAAATTTACCAAAGACGGCCCCGTACAAAAAATTAAAAACCCGCGAAGATCTCGATCTACATGTACTAGTCCGACTCCGTTATATCTTAATTTTTGTTTACTGCCATCTATAGTCTGTTTCAGGTTAACTTTACAGTGAAGAGAAAGGTAGAGAGTGTATTCCTTCGCCGCAAAATATAGTTCTCATATATCGGAGTTTTACGATGATCCATTATACAGAATATTTCAATTTTTTTCTATGATTTTGAAAAAAATACTGAAAAAATATCGTTTTGAACCGATTACAAGAAGTGTTTCTCTTCCACGAGAGTGCCGATACTATTGTGAGAGGCCCTATAATGGGTGCAGAAGTTTTTTGTTTTAGGTCCTCCTTTTTTTAAATTATTTTTTGCCATGTTTATGGGGTAATTACAGTTTCCGATCACGGAGAGTGTTGACACGAGTCGCGTCTTCCACTCACACGAACGGACGTCATCTTCCACCCACCTGTTTCTCCAGATGCGCCCCTTGCCTTTAGTGTCTCTTCGGATAAAATAAATGAGAGGGGGGGTCCACAGTGGTTTGGGCTTTCATCTTTTATGTGACAGTTGTATCGGTTTTTGAATACTCACTGTAAACAAAACTCGACAAGAATCATCCGTAACCGCAACAAAAGACTAAAACTATCATGAAAGCAAGTGGCATCGACGTGTACCATTCGGGGAATGGGGGGTGGGGGGTTGGGGGACGTCGAGCGATGGAAATTTCGGCAAGAAAAGTGAGTAAAAAAATTCTAAACGTTTCCGTATCATTATTATTTGGTGCTATTCTTGCATTTACACGTAAAAACAGAGTTAATCTGCTTCTTAATTTTTTTTTTCTTTGATCGGCTTCAAAAATTTTATTTAACATTAATTTTTTTCATGTAAATTGAAGAAAAAATTAAAAATCCCCAAGTTTTTTTGAGAGCCATGGCTAATACACAGTATTTTAAAATTATACGTTGCTTTCACATAATATTGTTTGGATTTTTTTGCAAATAAATTTCAGCTGAGGGAAGGAAACATTGCAGAAAAATATTACTGTGTTTTTGGAATTTTTTAGTGTTACAGCACATCAATGAAGAGTAAGTGACGCGCTGATAGAAGATAATTATTTTTTTCTAAATTTTAAAGCACTTTCTAATCAAAAAGAAAACAAATGATTTCAAAAACCTCACTTAAATTTCTGAAAGTATCGGCAATGGTTTTCTTTTAATTCTATAATTATTTCTAATTTAACTGTGCAATTACGCTACACGTAAAAGATTTTTCTCAGTGAGATTCGCGAGAATCGGCCATACCTTACCGAGACCGCGCATCGATACATTGGTTAAGAGGCTTTCGTTCCCATAGCAACGAGTGAGTAGATTCCGTTCACTGCAAAGTTAACCTGAAACGGACTATAGTGATGAATAAAGATAACATATTCTACTGATGACCAAATTATTACTATTTCGATTCATAGACTTTCGAAGTAACTGATATGATGTAAAATAAAAAACAGTTTTTTTAAATAAATTTTTTCATCGTAAATAAATTTTTCATTGGGGTTTCTGATTGCACGGGAATCCCTCCAATTTTTTACTTTTACGTTTGAAATAAGTAGTTTTACGCACTATTTCGTATTCCGATACATATATATTTTTTCGCCTGATCTGTGGACCTAATAAAATTCTCACATTTGCTACTTATTCCAGTGATTTCCCTCACCACCTGCTGCTGCAAAACCACACATGCACCTCGTCATCATTCCTCTGCGGAACTTCTAACGAATCGGAACAAATTGGAATGCGGTTGTGAGTGTTGTGAAGCTAACAGAAAGTTTGTTACTGTGTATTACTTTTTATGTGTAGTACTGCCCCATCAATTTTTTCAACTATGAGTAAGTGCAATGATTGAATAATTGTACTGTTGTAGGCCTGTTGCTCTCTGTGGCGAGAATTTTTAACGGGGAGATCGCCTTGCATTCACGCCTTGAAGTTGTGAATCACAGAAAACCAATTACAGCCGATCACCACTGTGGCGACAGAGGGGATTGAAACCGGTCGGGACCGTGTCGGTTAAAACTATATTATACACAATCATATGTGCGTACACAGAATCTCGTACACACAAAATATTACAGCACAAAAAAAAATAAAAAAAACAAACAATGAATAAATAAAAAACAGCACAAAAACAATACAAATACGCAAAAACAATGAAGAATTGTGAAAATGCAAATACACTGAAGAAATGCGTGAACACAGAAACCGCAAAGAAATGCAAAAACATAAACAATGCAAAAAATATAAAAACAATGCAAAAAATATAAAAACAATGCAAAAAATATAAAAACAATTGGCTTTGGCATTTTAAATTTAGAAAGCTAATTTTTAGCACCCCTCTCCTTCTATGTGTCTGCATTTTTTCCGATTAATCGAGGACACATCAAAAATTGCATTTTTCTTGCAACAGCAGTTTTGACGCTCCCCCTTCCCTTTCTGTTTTGGTTTGCTCCCCATCTTTGCCCCATGCGCCTAGTTAACATTATTTTCCTAACTTTGTATTTTTCCATAAATCTATTTATTTGCATTCGAGACTATATTATGCATGTATATTCTTTGTACAAGGATGACGTCACTCTCCGCTACCATATACGAAGGTTTTAACAACTGGATGTCGCGAAGATATATTTTGGAAAGAGAGAAAATTCAATTGCCCCTGCGGGGAATCGAAACCACGTCCTTTCACTTTCCGGGTGAACGCCCTAGATCAGTGGTTCTCAACCGGGGGCCATATGGCCTCAGGGGGACCCTAGGATATTCCGGGGGGGGGGGGGCACGGATGAAAATCTGGCAAAAGGGGAGCCACGGCTACTGATACGGGAGCCACGAAGAAGTTTGCGGAATTAAATTTTTTTAGTCACTCTGACTAAAAAAATTTAATTTGAAACAAAAAATGCATAGAATATATTTTTCGCAATTTTTCCGCTATTCAAGTAACATTAACATGAGGAAGGAAATAAAAAAAGTGTTGCATGTAATCTCGGTGGGTTTACGACTTGGGGGTGACAGTAGGCCCTTACACAAACTATAGAAGAGGTTTAAGCAAAATGGAGTAACTGTAAAGACAGAAAGTTGTGTGTGTTCGAAGACTTTTCATTCAAAGAGGGCTGCCATAAAGAAGGCAGACAAAGATTTGTTGACCATTCATTGACATTCTTTTGAGTGCTGGTAGTAAATGCAATCCAAGAAGTAGATGGGTGAGAAATGTAAATGTGTAAAAAAAAACCCCATCGTTTTCATGCAATTACAGACGGATAGCCATCTAGTTTAGCTCAAAGCTATCTTCAACCGGCACTGAGTGGTCTGATCATTGATCATTTTTGTCGCATCACGGTCATTTTCTGCACACGAGGGCTAATTAGACCGGGACCTACAATTTATTGCCGATTCCGAACGACAGGCTTGTTTCTTATACTCATCGAGAGGTTGGTGCGCTAACCCCCTCGATGGGGGACTCAGCAATTTTGTGCTGCGGTCAAGTCGTCATTTTTTGTTGTACCCCCTATGTCAGGAAAGTTTTCTGACAAGAACGAACCGGGTATCGAAATCGCGACGCCTCTAAACCTCAGTGGTCTGATGGGGAATATATTTATAACAATCGAATAAGGAATGATTGCTCTGGGGTATTTTTTATGAATTTTTGGGGGAGGGGTGTGCCAACCCATTGCCTCCACTGAAAGGAAATAAAGTCGAATTCAGTTATAACGAACTCCAAGAGACCAAATCATACATGAGGAAAAATACGTGATTTTAAACATATTTAAGACGGTCTTAACGTCATTTGGTTTGCTAATTGGTTTCTATATACAGGGCCGTCTTAAGAGCATCATGGGTCCCCGGGCCAAGTGATTTCTGTGAGGCCCTAGTAGGCAAATTCTCGACTAGATCTAATTAATAATTAACAAGATCTAACTTTTGTGAGGCCCCTCTTCTCTTGAGGACCCCGGGCCGTGCCCGGGTGGGCCCATGCCTTAAGACGGCACTGTCTATATGCAATCCAAGCAGATAATGTATTGGGACTTAGTAGGACTAAGATTGACAAAATCTTTAAAGTTTTTTTTAATCTATACTGTAATGCTTCCTATTAACTGCCCTACTACGTAAGCCTGCTGCTGGCCTGCAACATCCCAAATAATTTCAATGCAATTTTCCTATACTGCAAGAACAATGTTGTGGACATTAGAAAAGAAAATTCTAAAATGACGTATGACCACATTTAAAGCAATTTAAATTCATTTATTTGAGAGTCAGGGCATCTGCTGATTTTTCAGAAACGTGTAATAAATTCTCACGTAAGTCTTTACTTTGAAATGTCCACAACCGACCGGCTCAATGCGTATCTTTGTATCACTCAACCTAAAATTTGTGGTTTTTAGTGTTGAAAATACGCATGCAAAACCAATTCAGCGACGCATTTTTCACAATCAGCAAAAATCTCGTGGATTTGATAGTTTGAAATGATGTCTAAATGCCAAAGATTTGGAGTTCGAGTCAAAATGAAAATGTCAAATAATTGAAATTATGTACTTCGTATAAATGAAATATTTTAATATTGAAAGCTATATATAGACATTAATCGTGACCGTAGTCAAACGTCTCATAAATGCGAAATTTTGTCATAAAACTGAGAGTGAGGCCCGAATCCCCTTGCGCACAAGTGGAATTTCATGGCATTCACGCACAACAGAGCCCCTCTTGGCCATTTTTCTTTTTTTCTCCCCACCCTTTCCTCCTTTTGTTTCCTTCCGAAATTTATAAAAGTAAAATGCCATAATCACTATAAAAAGGACTGTTTTCAGATCAAATTGCAAAAGTTCAATTACTTTAGTGGAAAAATATCAGATTTTTTTTGGTGGGAATTTAGTCAAACCCCATTATAATGAACTCCAAGAGACCGGAGTAATAAAGAAATTTCGTTACAAAAGAATTTCAGATTTTTATATTGTTCCTATGTAAACTTATCCGGGGCATTAGAAAAGTTTTCTTTAAAGCGATATTTTTTCCCGTTATAACGGTATTCGTTAAAACGAGAGTCGACTGTATTTCGTCTCAAACTATTCTTTTACGTGCGTATGCAGACTGCATGGGTAACGGGGCGTATGGCATTTTACTGGCGAGCCGTTAGTCTTAAAGACATACCCAACTAGAAAAAGTACCCAAATCACGTGTCTAACTCAGATATGTGAATCATGTTGTAAGGGGTTGTCTAGTTATAAAATAAAATAAATTAAGAAGTTGTTGCTCTGTCTTTTCCGAAGACAACTAAAATAATTTCACGTTTGTAAGTGCAATATTCACTGAGATATGCGAATTCGAAAAATTGAGGAAATTTGGTTGGGAAAAAACAGCATTAAATGCGGGTAAAATGGTTTCCTCTCGTTTAATGATGTTTTTTCCCCAACCTTCTTCGAATATCTCGGTGAATATTGCACTTAGAAACGATGGATTTTTTTGTTGGAGACCGGGAAACAACTTTCCTATTGGGTATTGGGGCACAGGGTGTCCGCATAAAAAGTTAATATTTTTATTTTAATAACTATATAACCCCCGGCAACATGAATCAAATATCTGAGTACTACACGTTATTCGGGTACTTTTTCCAACTGGAAGTATGCCTCTAGGACCAATGGTTCGCCAGTAAAATGTCATATGCCCCATTACCTATGCGCCCTGTATATGAAATATAGTACGGACTGTTAGGTGTTGTGTTTAAGCCAACACGCACGTTGCTTCGTTCGCCCTCGAGAGATCGGCCACATTATGAACCAAAAAGCCATTTGAAGGTAACTTGTCATCCAACGAAATATCAGATTTTCACCTTATCGAAATTAAAGTCAACAAACTGGTAAGAGGGGGTTTCGGATTTGCTGAATTTTGATGACGGGGGGGGGGGGGGGTTGAAGGTGGCTTACGTCATCAACCACCCCTTTTTGAAGATACGAAATATTCTAAGCTGCTGACGGGGGGGGGGGGGAAGGGGGTCAAAATGGCTGAAAATCTGCTTACGTAATACTTGAATGGCCCCTTATTTATATTTTCCGATGGGCTTGAAATACTGATAATCAATCATTATTATGTTCACATGAACAGTTTTGTCACTGCGTATGCAATGACAAAACCCGTATATACCGGGTGACTCGAAATGTTACGCCATCCACCAAAGCAGTTTTCTTTTGCCTTGTAGCATTTGCAGCGAATTCACAATGGCGCTAACAATTTTAAGGGAATTAAAATTAATTTAATACTCTAGAATACTTTAAGAAATTCATTTTTAAAAATATTGTTGGTGATGCTACTTACTTTCAAAATCAGAAGTGCCTTATGTGGTGATGACGAGAAGCTCAGGTATAAAAAAAACTAAATTCTTCATTCAGCTTTGCTCCTTATAAACAAACTGACCAGAAAGATCAAACTTCCAGTTCAGTAATTTTCTCAAGACCCAAGGAGACATCCAAAACATAGGACCTCCACATAAGCAGACGACAGGTAAGACCGTAAAAAGTGAATTTTTCCACGCTGCACTTTATAGTAATGTGCTGCCATCTAATGTCAAATTTGAAAGCGACTCATGTGGTGATGATGAAGTTCAAAGTGAAAAAAAACTATATTCTTTATTCCGCTCAGTTCCTTATAAACAAAGCTCGTGAACTGAACTGGAAATTTAAACTATAAGTTCGGTTATTTTATTTGAGCATAAGGAGACGTCCAAAACAAAGAGCCTCGTAATGAGCAGACGACAGACAAGAAGTCGGTTCCCTACAAGCTAAGCTCACAAACAGTCCTGGAAGTTCGAACTGCCAGTTCGGTAATTTTTTCAGGACACAAGGAGACGCCCAAAACAAGTAACCTGGAGAGAAGCAGACGACATTACAGGAGGGAGCATCCAGCCACCGCGATTGCAGCGACATCAAATGCAAGGAAATCCCGTGACCCGGTAAAAACAAACTTCCCGCCTGGCAATTTCCCCCATAGAAATGTACAGTTCGGTCTCTAAATATTGGGTTTTAAAGATTTAAAAAAAGGATAAAGAACTCATCTAAAGGTGAAAAAAGATTCAATTATTTATTTCATTAATACTGGAATCATTTCTTTCATCATTTCTTGAATTTTCCTTCATTATTTTTTGAATATTCTTTCATTATTTCTTGATTTATTTCCTGTATTAATTATTATTTCTTTCATTACTTCTGAAATAATTGCTTTCATCAATTCTGGATTTGTTTCTTTCATTAATGCTTAAATTATTTCTTTTATTAATGCTGAAATTATTTCTTTCATTAATTCTGGAATTATCTCTTTCACTAATTCTGGAATTATCTCTTTCCTTCATTCTGGAATTATCTCTTTCCTTCATTCTGGAATTATTTTTCATTAATTTTATTATTATCTCTTTCATTAATTCTTTCACTAATTTTGGAATTATCACTTTTATCAATGCTGTAATTATCTCTTACATTAATTATAGAATATTTTCTTCCATTAATGCTAAAATTATAACTTTCATTAATTTTGGAATTATCTCGTCCATGCTGAAATTATTTTTTAATTTATTGTTTTAAACTCCTATTTATGCCATAAGAAATTAACAGGGGGGGGGTGGATCGTTTTCGCCGAGTCACGTGATGTTCGGACAAAAGATGTTGGGGGACACAGTTCTTAGCACTGCAAAGGCGGAGACCGCTGACGTCATACTCTCTCCGGAGGCTTGATTTATATACTGTTGGTGCTGCCATTAAATCTCGAAATTTCAGGCAACTCATGCGATGATGAAAGAGAGATTCTTTGTTATTTTTTGGCATGAAATTTTTTTATGAGACGAAAATTTGGGTAACAAAATTCGTACATTTGCAAGAATCGATTTTATGTAGAAAAAATAATTATTTCTTTCCACAAAAACATTCGGACAATACGGATGATCGAACAAATAAGTGAAAACACGGATTATGTGGTCTTCAGATAGGGTTACCAGATTCAATTTACGAATTTTTCGAGAATTTTTCAGGTAGGGCCTCCAAAAAATCCTTTGGCTCGGGGGCCTATGATGCTATTACGACGATCTTGCCTGTCAGCCCCACTCTTGTGGGGGCCATGGAATTCTAGTACCCGATTCCTTTACTTCTATTAATTTACATTAATTAAACAAAAACATCAATAAAAAATTCGAAAAATGATCAAAGTTATCGAATTGCAACGTATATTTGATGAAGAGATGTCTGTTCAATATGGTTCGAGCCACGATGAAGTGTCAGCAGGTGGACCACGCGCCAATTATTATTAATAATTCGTGAATTTTGTAAAATTAATTTAAATGTCATTCCCTCTCAATGGATCGTGTTCGATTACGATCCAGACTATCAACGCGTTCCTGAAATAATGAAAAAAATTAGTGTGATAGAATTCGTTCTTTTCGTGAAAACAAAATTTCGTAACTCGAAAAGTTTGTAAGTCGGGGAGCAACTACATGAAAAATTTTTAGAGAGGGCCGCAATTTCTTTTCCTTTTTTTTTTTTTTTTTGCATTGGGCCGTGAAATTCTCCTAAGCCCGGACGTGTCTCCGATTTTTGAATTTAAATATCTCAGGGAATAATGGAGTTAAAAACATGGAATTTGTTTGTTGGGCGAGGGACCGTACATGGACGGCCGGACCAGACTCAGGCCAAGGTCACAACTGCTGACACTGCCACCAGATGGCGACTTCCAAAATATTCCAACCTTCGACAAATACTCTCTATGACTCTCTATTCGACTTCCAAACCTTCGTATATGGTAGCGGAGAGTGACGTCATCCTTGTATAAGTCGCCATCTGGTGGCAGCGTTAGTTGTGAGCTTGGCCTGAGTCTGGTCCGGCCGTCCATGTACCGTCCCTTTCAGTGTACACAAGCTCCAAGGAAAGATTGAGAGATTCGGTGCCTCTGTAGTATAATGGTCTAGGGCGATCACCCGGAAAGTGAAAGAACGTTGTTTCGATTCCCCGCAGGAGCACTTAAATTTTCTCTCTTTCCAAAATATATCTTCCCAATATCCAGTTGTTAAAACCTTCGTATATTATTTGTGTTTAAACTTTATGCATTTGTTTCTGTTTTGTGTATATCTCCAATAATTTACTTACAAATATTTTTACTCGCCACCCGCTGGTGTATTGAGAAGCACGATTGTGAAAATCATTAAAGTTTGTTTCAAATTCCAGAATTTTTTCTTTGATTAATTTTGAAATTATCTTTTTTTCCTTAATTCTGGAATTATTGCTTTAATTAATTTTTGGAATTTTCTCTTTCCTTAATTCTGGAATTATCGCTTTTTAACTATAATTGGAATTATCTCTTTTTTTTTTTCCTCTATTCTGAAATTATTTCTTTTTTTTCCTCCATTCTGGAATTATTTTTCATCATTCTGGAATTATCTTTCATTAATTTTTTAATTATCTCATAGATGGTGAAATTTTTTTTTTTTCGTTTGTTGTTTTGAACTATTCATGCCACTAGTTCGATCATTTGATCATTTTTGTCGCACCACGGTCATTTTCTGCACACGAGGGCTAATTAGACCGGGACCTACAATTTATTGCCGATTCCGAACGGCAGGCTTGTTTTTTATACTCGTCGAGAGGTTGGTGCGCTAACCCCTCGATGGGGGACTCCCTGCGGTAGCAATTTTTTCTGCGGTCATGTCGCCATTTTTGTTGTACCCCTGCGTCAGGAAAGTTTTCTGACAAGGACGAACCGGGTATCGAACTCGCGATACCTCTAAACATCCTTTGGTACTTTAGGCGAGTATCTTACCGACCTGGGCTACCGCGCCATTCATGCCACTAGTAGATAACGGGAGACTGTGTGTGTGTTTTTACCGAGTCACGTGATCTTCCGACGAATGATGATGGCGACACCGCTTTCAGCACTGCCAAGTCGGAGACCGCTGACCTCATACTCCCTCCAGTAATATAAGCTCGATGGCACAACTTAAATTTTGCAAACAAAACTCATGAATGACGATTTCTGAGTGTTGCAAAAAAAAAAAAATCCCAATAAAGGAAAAACAAACCGCGAATACAGGGGAGGGGGCGACTGTAGTTTTAATAATTTCTAAATTTTGGGAATTTGGGATCTTAAACATTATATACAGAGAGAGAGAGGCTTCTTTTTTCTCATCATTTCTTTAAATACTGTAGTACGAACTTAAATGAAACAGTTGAAGTGAATCCGAGGAACAGGACAATTTTCTTTTTCTGCACTATGAATTTATCAAGGATGGTCCTGGATTAGAAACCAGCAAAGATATCGATCCACACACGTATACAGGCCTGGCTCAAACATGCTTTTAATATTAATTTACTGCCATCTAGTGATTAATATAGTTCGATAAAAGATATGTTATCAGATTTTTGAATTTTTTTATTTCAAAATTTTTTAAACATGAAATGTATAGTTTTTATTTTAGTTAAAAATATTCCGACTATTAAAATATCTTATAATTTTGATGAATATAATTTCAAAGTAGATAATTATATGAAAAATAAAAAATTCATATCATTATCCCACTGATAAATAACTTCATACTGAATAGTATTCGCAAGTTCGCGAATCTCTCTATTCAGTACTTTTTGAATTCCCTCCCTGTCAGCAAAATTTCGTCGCCAGCTCTGCCCCTCTGAATCCCAACGTATATTGGTGGAATCAGAGACATTCTTCGTCCCTCCCCCACAACCAAAAATTTATTTTTTCTAATGCGAAAAAAATATTTTTTAATTTAAATTTCGGAAGAACATACCTTTATATGCTGTTATAATCAATTTCTGTTAATTTCAATGTTATTTGAAGGCTATGAACTCAAAATTTATCTCTAATAAATTCATTGCGATCCACCTTCTAAGCCCTATAATGATAAATCGCAGAAAGGCCCGCGGACCAAATATTGGCCTGGGGGTTATCTGATGCGGCCTCACCTCCTCAAACCTAATTTTGTAAAAATGAACTAAGCGGCATATTTACAGATAGCTTAAGTGTCCCGTGGTACAATTCCAGAACACTTAAGCGATCCGTGGCACATTTAGAGATCTCTTGAGTGACATGTGACGTAGTTTTAGAGCGCTTAAGTGTCCCCAGTGCGGTTCTACATCACTCAAGTTACCCACGGCAAAATCTCAGATTATTTAAGTGATCCGCGGCATATAATTACGAATCACTTGAGTGATGCCTGGCACAGTTCCAGAGCTCTTAAGCGGCCCGGACACATTTCCAGATTACTTGAATCCGCGAGAAATTTAGAGATCACTAAAGTGGCTCTGTAGGGCACTTATCAATTGTGGGGGGGGGGGGGGAAGAAATTTTACTTCAAGTGCCCACAAACTATCGAAAGGTTTTCTCGTTTTTGGCTCACCGAGTAAGATGCCATTAAGAATATTCATACTTTCATAAAGGGTTGTTGATGACGTAAGCATTACCCAAACCTTCCCCCATTGTCATCAAAAGTCAGCAAATTGGAAACTTCCCTCCCCCCATCGAGGATGACGTAATACTTGAACGGCCCCTAATCTGTGGGTCTAATAAAATTTTCAAATATGCCAGTTGGGTCAGTAATTTATCGTTACGACCTGCAAGCAACATGCATATTTCTGCAATATACCCAATTTTTATTGCAGTACTAAAGCCAAAAAAACTTCCATCGGAATATTTTTTTCACACTGAGGAACCCCTGGAAAAAGCTCTCGCGGAATTTCGTAGTTTCGCGGATTACCAGTTGAAGAGAAATGGGTTTTAGGGCAGCAGTTCCCCCAACACTTCATGTTTCAAGTACTTTCTGAAGAATACGGGGAATATTTCCCATACCCCATTTACTTAGAAATGTGTGTGGAAGCGGATGCACTTCAAATGAATAGCGTGCGTGTTTCTAGAAATATGTAGGTCTTGCTTTGCCATATGAGTTGAATTTGCTCGTATTCCCCCGTCCTCCAGAAATAAGTGGAAGGAGTACGCTCCGCTTGATTTGATACGTAGGAGGCGTTCGCGCAGAAATGCACAGGAAGTGTGCGTGATCCCTGGAAATTCGTAACAGGCATGAGTGACAATGAGGTTTTTTTTTTCTTTGCTCTGTATCTATAGGCAGGAGGCAAAGGGCACTGTGTCCATTTTCATCAATATTTAGATGACGCTATTAGCTCACTGCACTTTCGTTATACAAGGCACTAAATGCGATTTCGATAAATACCAGAATTATTAACTTAATAAAGCAAGTGAGTTAGTGGATAGATAGAAAACGTCCGGAATCGTGCAACTTTCTCATTTTCACCACGAAGTACCAGCTAAGTGAGAGTCTTTGAGGAATTCGTATTAGAATACAGTTTTTTTTTTTTCGGATTCCTTTCATTTTAAATTTACAAGAATCAGTTGAAGACTGGTGTCAACTCAACAATATAAAATTAAATCATCAAAAATGTCAATATATTCGGACGCGTTCGGTTTCTAAAAACGTGGCCGTTAGAGGTTTTACTGTATTTCTTAGTAGCACCCGCTATCTCTCATCTGAGTTGGGTACTGATCCAATAAAATTAATCAAAATTATTTATATTACTATCAATCAGATTAGATTTAATGGATAAATATTGACTAATTTTTAAAAACATTTACAAGTAGTTTAGTTAATGAATTACAGCATAAGAGTAACATTAAATTTTTAAAAAGGTACATTGCTACATATATTATTCTCTAATCATACTAATGGAATTTTAAAATTTTGCTTATTGCTTAACATATATTTCTTTCACATGCGTTTAAGGAAATGAAAAATTATGTAATTTCATATTACGTGGGAGTGAAAGTTTTTCCTTCGGTCATTTAGACAGAGAAAAAATTATACGTAAAAGTAATATTTTGTAAAGCTTAAAAAAAAACAACTGATAAACCTATTGGTTACATTTCACGAATGTAGCCAATAGGCTTATAAGATATTTTTTTCAGTTCTTTAAAAGATCTTTCATCAAACTTTTATAGTGCAATCTTGGCTGATATTAAATTTTTCAGGCCAATCCTGCAAGTAAATTCTCCGTCGGAACAACAGATGTGTAAGGTCCACAATCTTTGCCTCAAACACTATAAATTTCTTAACCTCCTCTTCATTAGTTTTTATTGTGTGTTAAAATGTCCTATACAAGGATGACGTCACTTTCCGCTACCATACGAAGGTTTTTTAACAACTGGCTGTTGCCAGGCTGGAAAGTGAAAGGTTCGAATCCCCGCAGATGCAGTTGAATTTTCTCTCTTTCCAAAATATATCTTCGCAACAGCCAGTTGTAAAAAAACCTTCGTTAAAATGTCCTGTAAAAATAGAACAAAAATAATAAATTGATCGATCAATTAATGGCTAGATATCTTTAATAGGACAATTTTATTTATCCTTCAGGTATTAATTTGAAAAAAGAATCATTAGAACCGTTAAAAACGAAGGTGCACATGCACCTTAAAGCACCTGATTAAACGCTATATTGTAAGGAAAAATTAATTCTAGTCTGACATGAGTCCCAACAAAACATTCATTTTCTATGCTCTAAATTGGTGGAGCACAACCTCTAGCTCAATGAGTTTGATCCAGGAAGCGGCAATTTTTTTTTTTTTTTTGAAAGAAAAGTATCAATGCACACAATTTGCTATGTACACTTAGTCTTGGCCATATCAAGATACGCAAAAAAACGAATTCGGGAACCCCCTGCAAGAATAACACGGGACATCACTCATTATCGCGAAAATAGTTGTCAAACGGAAGCAAAGTTGTCATTTATCACAGAAAAATGGCCAATGGAAGGGAGGGGGGAAACGGCAAATTAAAATGTGATTCACAAAAATAAAACGTTTAGTTTGACAAATATACGACATATTTATGCCATATTATAATTAATTTGATTTACAAATTATGAAAATGATTTATATCTATGATTTCAGTAAAGATAAAATGTTGAAGCAAACTTCGTTGGAAATACGATAAAAGGGGACATTTTCATAAAGAAAGTCTGGCCGCCAAAATTACAGAAATGTACGTAAATGTTTCAGTTTCTTGCCCGCTCGATAGCAATCTGGCCCCGGACAGAAGAGGTTGCGCAACTCCGCTCTGAATTAACACTGCAGATATAAAGTGTACCAACACAGTAAAAGCAAATTATTTTATTTATTATCAGGCAAAAAGGATCATTACCTCTCCGTGTAAACTAAAAGGGGGAAGCTCGTGAAAAATAATCATCCGGGCACCGACCTTACCCAAGGTCAAAGCCTAATAATCCTGGTTCTAGAAAACATGTCATGCACGCTTCTAGCAGCAAGTTTGCGCGAATGATTATCCCTGCTTTCGCTGATCCATGGAATTTTTTTAAGAATTTTTACCGGTTCGTAGGTGCAAAAAAGATTAGCTACACGTTAATAGAAGAGCTACACGTGTCCTTATTGGAACACGGGGCTTGAGTCATGAAGAGAGACTTCATTTTTTGAATATGTTTACATTGGATGAACACAGGTGTCGAGGAGATATGATCGAAGTGTTCAAAATTTTCAATGAGATGGATAGAATGGACCATGAACTTTTAGTACACCGCCAATCGACTGCTTTTACAAGGGGACACCAGTACCGATTGGTAAGGGACAATGCAATGTTATGGTGTCGCAGGGAATTTTTCCTCTAGTAGGGTTGTTAATAAATGGGATAGCTTACCCCCGGAGGTAGTAAATTGTAAACTGTTAAAGGGGCCTACACACGTTCAGTTATACCTGTGCAGGCGAAGCTTCTGGAACCGGTTCTAGGCAATCTGCGAAGATATTTTCGTTCTTCGATCTCTGTCTTCGCGGACTTTTGATCAGTTCGGATTTTTTCATAGTCTATAAAGTTCGGAATTTTCTAGTATGATTTCCACAGATGATGCTTTGGGTGTCGTTGGATTGGTTATGGCACTGAAAGTTATCAACTCAAAAAAAAGAAAAAAAAACGGGTAACGCGTGGTACAAAGATTGGTTAAAAAAAGGCAACAATATTCGCACGTTAAATTATTACATGAATTGAGATTTGCACCAAAAGATTGGCATAATTTTCACAGAATGGATCAAGGTACCTACTCAAAGCTTTTTTTTTTCAATTCCTTTCGGAAATTGCTTCGCAAACTGTTTATTTTTTTAACAACACTGTCTCTGTTCGCTAGAGGATCTATTTCTCTCATTTTCCACACCAATCTCTCATAACTATCATCTTTCTTAATTTTGTTATGGTAATCTTTAGTTTTCACCTGCCACAAGCATTTCTTATTCCTATACATTTCAGTGAATTCTTCCAAACATTCGCGCTGCCCGTTTCGAAGATCACTCGTCATTATAAATCTCGAGTCGTGAAAACTAAACTAAACTCATGGTTGAGTGTTGAAATCGGTGTTTCCCAAAGTAGGACTATTCAGGCTATGAATGGACACACAGGGGTGATGGGGGGACGAGAGGAAAAAAATCAGTTTTCGAAAACTCAGACCATTTTACCAAGGAAGCCTTTGTAAATATGGGCCTTGGGCAAAAAAAAAAAGAAAAGAAAACTAATATTGCACACAGAAATTCGTACTTGTTTCATCAGAGCTAAAGTGTTTTTTCTCCCTTTGAATGTGCGCTGTACATTCCAGATGTATTGTAACTGTAACTTGATCGGTAAAAAGCCTACTGTCACAGATCTCCACACCATCTGGGATCCTGCATCCCCGGGGGCTGGTTTTACTAATGAATATTGTCATTATTCGAGCCATTTCCCCCCAACCCCCACAAAGATGGGATTGGGATCAGGATTCTGGTTTCAGAGCCCGAGATGATTCCAATCATTCTTTTTTCCCACGTTAAAAAATTCACTATAGTGGCGGCTCGGCAAAGAGAATAGCCTCTGTGCCCTGCGGCAGGATGTGGGTGGGAAGGGGCAGGGGGGTGACGCTCAAGAGCCGCGACGCACACTTTGAGGAAGACTGCTGTAACGGAAGATGTTTGTTGAATCTACACCATAAGTACAATAATGTATTTTGATGTTACTAAAACCTCTCATAATGACCGATTTTCATGACTTAAGTAAAAGGCACTACTGCCTACTCATGCTTATCAAGAATGCTATCCATATCTGCAGTGATTATGACAATACGTATAGGCAATAAAAGAGAAATTTTGGTATTACAATCGACGCCCGTCCCGTCGAGAATGGACGTTATGTTTGGAGCGAGGTCGTAGCGAGGGGGAGACTTGGGGGTGTGGTCGGGCCTGATTGGGACGGTCGTTATATAAATAAAACATTTGGGACTTACCCTACCAGTCTTTGTCGCTATAACGTGAAGTTCTCATAACGAGCGTCGACTGTATCTTCGAAAACAAGCATCGTTTCTCCTCTGAATATACAGATAGGGGATACATGCTTCTTCAGCATCGTATGATAGTATTTTCTTTTCGCGATAGCGTCGATTTAAAAAAAATGATTTTTTTGACTTGAAAATTTTTACGGTAACTTACGTAGTGTTTTTCCTTGAAAGAAAACTGCATTTTCACGCGACCTCTTACGATTAATTCAACTCAATTAGAAATTGACTTATTATTAAGCATAGAATGCATATTCATAGTATTATTCAATGATATAATTATATTATCAATCGCATCTCTCTCAAAGAATTTTTCGATTGTTTTCTTACGTTTTTAACTAGCGTAATTTCATCTGAATTTTTTTTTCTTTCAATGTTTGAGCTGAAAGTTGAAATACGTTGCAACCTGACGAGATGTGTTCAAAAAACAAATTCAATGAGATTCATTGAGAATTACATGTAAAAGAAAATAATAAATTGCAGTGATTTTTGTCCTGTTGATGCTTGCTGGTTTTCGGTCAAGAAAGGAGTGAGAGTCCTGCGTTTGAAATTGCAAACCATTGCAAACATTAACTGACTCGTATAAACACGTGCTTGATTTCTAAAGGAAGTACATGTGAAAGAATACTAAAATAATCTGATGTCACGGGGCCCCTAAAATCTCCAAGAACCCTGGTTAAAAACCTCTTCTCTAAATAATCAATGAACAATTAATAGTTATAGCACATTATTTGAATATAGAGTTTGTGTGTTTCGGTGCATAATTTCGGGCAAATTTATTGAAAAGAGTGATTTCAGAAACAAAATTGCGAATTTTAACAATGGTCGAAATATTTCTAAAATTTTATTTCGATTTTTTTATTCGATATGAAATTGCAAGAAAATATCGTGAAAATTACGCCATTAGAAAAATTTCTTCTAATTAAATGGAATCCCTCTCCAAAACAAGTTATTCAGTTGTTCTATTACATTATCAGTGAAAAAGGAAGAGGGAAGAAAGAAGGGCGAATATAAGAAAGCGGGGGAAAAAAACTGCGCAGTTATACCTGATGGCCCATACAAACGCTGTTATACCTGCGCAGGCATAACTGCACAGTTATACCGAATCGAAAAACCATTCCCTTCAGGTCGCCTGTGCAGGTCAACTGACGGCCCCTACACACGCTGTTATGCCTGCACAGTTGGCCTGTACAGGCATAACTGCGCAGGTATAACTGAGCGTGTGTAGGGCCCTTAACACAATTGACACGTTTAAAAAGAAGTATGATAAACATGTTGGGGTAAATCGAGAAGCTATTCATACTTTGAATAAGACAACCATAAGTATTCCTTATGAGCATTGTATAGTATTTTATTACGTGTATATATTGTTTATAATGTTTCTAATTACATTTTTATTCGGGTTGCTTTATTTTTGAAATATATGACATCCATATTTGTTATGGGCATCTTTTTCTCAGCCACCTCGCTGGGCATTTTGCCTGTTGTGATGTTGTATTTGTATAAATGGGTGCATCTGGAATTTTATTAAATGAGTACATATATATATATATATATATAGTTGTCAGATGTGCGAAAGTAACATTAAATGATTCTGATTGTATGAAGGGGTGTGTGTATTAATGTTCTGTAAATGCTAATAACCATTTTTGTAACTTTTCACTCTATTTTATTTTTTTAAATATATTTGTCAAATGCTCAAAAAGTCACATTAAATGGTTCTGATGGCATTTTGGGGTTTTCGTGTATATACACATATCACCTTTCTCTGAATGGAAATATACCGTAAAAGATGTTGTAAACTTATGTTGTGTAAAATATTGGTAAATTTTTGCACTTTGTGGCAAAGTACAAATCACTTTAGTGAAATTATATTTAATATTGTAGATATTGAGAATGTTTTTGCAATGATCGAGATTTATTTTCAGAAAATATGTATGATCTGAGAGAAGTAGTAAAAGATGTTTTAACTTTTGCAAATTGTTGAAAATGTAAATCAATATACCAGTATTGTATTGTAGTAGTGAGAATATTTTATGTACAAGTTTTATATATTAAAGAAAACCATCGATAATTCTTTTCAAGCAACCATTTTTTGCCATTAACTAATCAATATCTCTCGAAGTAGAGAAACGACGACGACGAGAGCTCAGTGCTCGGTACTTCGCATCAACTAGCAACGGCAAGTATGTTACTAATTTAAGATAACTACATTTGGGAGTAAATACTGGCCTTCAAGCTATCGTCAATACGTAAATTTAATTATTTAATTTTTGTTCTTTGTTGAGCCAATAGTGAGCGCTAACTTTCCTAATGAAAAGTAAAAATATCAGGAGTTGGGTGATCATTGTAATCAAATATGATTTACATTTCCATTTGATTTATTCGGAGAATCTTTATTAATATTTTGATCCTTCATCAGGTTTCAATATCCAAACTATACTAACGTTGTAAAATGGCAATTGAATTGTTCGCCGCATAACCGGATATTACGTCCTGGAATCGTTGATATCCGATTAAGCGGAGCCTACTGTAGTGTATTAGCGCTAAAACAAAATCTTTATTTTTAACGAGTGGTGGTTTCTTTCGGCACGGCATTATCACTCCAACCACAAAATGAATTCAAAAATGGAATTACAAGTAAAAAATCGCTCTGAAAACCTTTCTTTTCTTGCGAAATAGATGAAAAATGAAATTTATTTCATGCAAATACACTGCCGAAAACTTAGTTTCACGTGACATTTCTAAACTAAACTAATGCACACAACTCTTTGCACATGTTTGTACACTTGTACAAAAAGTAATATTCACACACACACATATATATATTATTCTGTATACGAATAAAGTTCAGGGGAGAGTTTAAGATCCTCGAAAACGTTCTTCACACGATTACTTTTTATTAGAATCGCTGTCGTCGGAGTTCCCTGGCGATGGTTCGTGATCAGGACGAGAAGTTTTCTTGGGCACCTTTGTGCGGTCTAATTCTCCACCGACCGCATGTCTTAACGAGGCTCTACCTGGAAAATATTTCAAACAAAAACTAAGGAAAAAAATTTTTTTTTTATTTATACAAGGATTTACGAGAAACTCATCGACACAATTCACTGGCAAAAATTCGTCGCCAGTGAGTGAGTAGCCTAGGGATTGAGCAAGGAAGTGAATGTGTAAAGAGAGTGACCGACAGAATGAGTACGTGTGAATGAGCTAATGAGTGGCTGAGTGAGTAATTTCATGAGCAACTGTGAGAGTATGTGAGCGACCGTATCGGTGAACACTCATCCTGGTAATTCCATTGCTTATTTGCTCATCCCTTCACTCACTTGATCATCCTCCTACTCACTTGCTCATTCACCAATCCACTTGCTTGCTCACACTGACTCCCTTACTCGCTCGCTCATTTTCTCAACTGCTCATTCACTCGCTCATTTTCTCAACTGCTCATTCACTCGCTCATTTTCTCAACTGCTCATTCACTCGCTCATTTTCTCAACTGCTCATTCACTCGCTCGTTTTCTCAACTGCTCATTCACTCGCTCATTTTTTCACTTGCTCATTCACTCGTTTGTTTCCTGTTTCACTCACCAAACTCATCAACTCCCTGAATCTTCTATAATCGCTCACTTACTCACTCAATATGTCACTTCGCCGATGAATTATTTGTCGGTGGTGGTGAATTTTCTGCATACGGTATGCAAGGAGGGGTGGTTTGAAACTCCATAATAGAAACTTCAAAGGGAAAAACATGAAATTTACCACATTCACAAGGGAAAGCCTGATCGCTAGTGCCACCCAAAAGAGATGAGATGGCGCTGTTCGCCAGTAATAATCCTACGTAAGCAAGTAATAATCCTACGTAGGCAAGTAATAATCCTACGTAGGCAAGTAATAGGCCTACGTGGGTGCCCTAATCCTACGCAGGCAAATTTTCAGGACATTTTTAATCAGAGAATCTCGATATATTACCCAGAGTACCGAAAGATAACCTCTTTCGGTACTCTGGGTAAACCAGTGACTCTCAAATTATGCGTCGCAACTTCGAAGGGCGTCGCCAACCTTTATTAGAGGCGTGGCGGTGAGCTGTCTTTATTAACACTAGAAGGGCCACGCCGGTCATTCTGACCGTTTTCGATTTTCCTCTCTCGACTTTCATGATGAACCAGATCCAGTGCCGTCTTCAAGCATGGGACCACCCGGGCACGACCCGGGGGCCTCATAAAAATGAAATCTGAAATTTTCGAGAATTCGCCTGGTAGGGCCTCAGAAAAATTACTTGGTCCGGGGGGGGGGGCCCATTGCTCACTTACGATGGCCCTGACCAGATCGTTTAGAGTCCTGAAATTTCACTTTTGCCGAAAATGTTTAGGCTCACAAGACTTATTGACTCGACTGAACGATGCGATGTATAAAAAAGAATTTATAACATATGCAGCAGCGGTGGGAGGGTGTAAAAAAGTTTGCAAGTATAGTATATACTGTATAATAATAAATTAGAGACTTAATCACCAGCATGAAAAACACATGAAAAAGTTCACGACGTACACACACAGGATACGCCAATTTAAATCAGCTTGATTTAAATCATGATTAAAATAGTGACTTAAATCACGTGATTTTTTTAAATCATTGGTTTTAATCACAAAATTTAAATTTTGTCTTTACTTTGTATCAACGTCAATGATACTGAAGTAAAAGTAACCTAATATGGTAGGTATGTTAGAGGTATGTTAGAGGTATGTTTAGTATGTTTAATAAAGATAGGTGTTCTCTTTCTAGATTTTGTGCATGGAAAAAATTGCAGAAAATATAGGGAGCTAAACTTATAGATATAACTGCACTAAGTATTTCCAATGCATTACAATGTGGTTATCCTGATAAAGAAAGCGCAAAATTTATTTTGTGTATATGGCCTTGAATTTTATGCCCTAATTGCAGATTCAAAACAATAATAGATGTTGTACCAACATAAATATCGTTGGACTTGAAATTTTAATAGGAAAAGTGTGAAAAGTTAAGAGTAAACTCGCTTTTACCAAAATATTAAATCTGTGAAAGAATACAAATGTTTAAATTACTCAGCAAAAGTCATACAAGTCAGAAACACACATAATAAATTCATTCATCAATTGCGCAAGAAACAATCCTGTTAACAGAATATGTTTTTCACTACGTACGCCCCTTTCACTCAGTTGATGTTGAATGCACAAGGAGAGAGAACCTGCACCATGTGTGATACCAAGTTGCCCCCAGGCATTCACTTTTAAGAGTGAAACAAACGCATGAATAAAAGCACTTTTCTGTGCAGAGGAAAAAGGTTAATCCATGAAGTTAATGTTACAAAAGCATAGATTTTTAATGTTCATATTTTTTGCTTGTACTTTATTCGAAGTTTATTAATTAATGCTGAATTGTATTTGAGAGATTAGATTAAAAAAATAGGTAGGTCATATAAAAATATTCATTCTTAATGGTTAACAGGATTTGTTTTAATTAGTAAGCTGTCAATTAATTTAAATAAAAATCTGATTATATACCCTGCACACACACACACACATTAGTACATTAATATTTCATTCAAGAGAAAATTCGAGAATTCCGAAACAAACCTCACCTGGAGTTCGATAAGTTCCCAGAAATGATGGCGGCCTGCGATTCAACAAGCTGTTGAAGAAGTTCTGCAAGACACCTTCTGACATAATTTCCGGTTTCCCATCAACCTGAATCCAAACAGAATATAATTAATAATTATTTTTTGCATCCAATAGGCCTAGGGCGCGGTAGCCCAGGTCGATAAGATACTCGCCTAAAGCACCAAAGGATGTTTAGAGGTGTCGTGAGCTCGATACCCAGTTAGTCCCTGTCAGAAAACTACTTTCCTGACACAGGGGTACAACAGAAACGGTGACATGACCACAGAAAACATTGCTACCACAGCGAGTCTCCTATCTCGGCAATAAATTGCAGGTTCCGGTCTAATTAGCCCTCGTGTGCAGAAAATGACCGTGGTGCGACAAAAATTATCAAATGATCAATAGGCGTACCAAAAGAAAGTAATGTGCAATATATAGTCGGGGTGCACAATCACCCCCGACTATATATTGTTTGGCCTCAGTGGGCCAAATGCAGCCCGCCAGGGGGGGGGGTCCATTCAGCCCGCGAAATTTTCTTCGGTAGGAAAATATATATACACATATAGTAGTGTACGCAGGAGGGGGGTGTGCTCAGACTACTAGTGCCCCCCCCCCCCCAGCCGATCAAGGGGAAAAATTATTTCGATGAAAAAATTGAAAATATCGAAAGAAAATACCTTCTATATACTACATTAACTCATTTCGATTAATTTAAATGCTTTTTGAAGGTTGGTAACTCAAAATCTCTCACTAAGAAAATTTTTGTGCCCTCCAAAGGCGATCCTGAGTACGCCCCTGATCACAACACGATAAATGCCTAGGCTGACCATACTTCTTTCACAAAAGTACGGGATATCAACGAAAAAAAAATTGTCAAAGGCGAGTAAAGTTGCTAATAGCAGCCACAAACTTGTCAAAAGAAATCAAAATTGTCATTTACAGCCACAAAAACTTGTCAAAGTCGAGTAAAGTTGCCATTTTCTGCTGAGAAATTCGCCAAATGCAAGCAAAGTTGTCATTTTCAGCCGAACAGATTGTCAGGGGGCGAGTAACATTTCAATTTGCAGCCAAAAAATTTTTCAAAGGCAAGTTTGAAGTTGCCAATTACAGTCAAAAAATTTTATAAGCAAGTACAGTGTCCAACAACCACTAAAATAGCTGCAAAATTGCCAATCACGGAAAACGATGGAGGGGATGCAAGTCAAAATGTCATTCATATAAAAAAACGTTTATGTTTGATAAATATGTGAGATAAATATATTTACATGAGTATAATTAATTATGATACAATTATAATCAACAGGATATAATTTGTATGAATGTGCTAATTCTTGATTTCAAAAATTCAACGAAGCCTTGTTGAAAATGGGGGGAGAAAACGGGAATTTTTTTTTTTTTTAAAGTTGGGATGATCAACGCACATACAATATTATGGGAATGTCCCGTAAAATATAGGTCATATGGCCATACTTTATATACATTAATTTTCTGGCCCTTGAGCGGCAGAAATACAGCATATCTGGGCCCGCAGAATGAAAAGGTGCGCACACTGGTGTAGAGGTGTAGAGGGTGAAGTGTTGATATAAATGGTCAAATTATGTCACAAAAATGCGCAAATTATGGGATATAAATGTGCAAATTATGTGTGGATATAAATGTGCAAATTATGAGTGGATATAAATGTGCAAATTATGTGTGGATATAAATGTGCAAATTATGTGTGGATATAAATGTGCAAATTATGTGTGGATATAAATGTGCAAATTATGTGTGGATATAAATGTGCAAATTATGTAATATAAATGTGCAAATTATGTGTGGATATAAATGTGCAAATTATGTGTGGATATAAATGTGCAAATTATATGTGGATATAAATGTGCAAATTATGTAATATAAATGTGCTAACGAGTTATGAATGAGCATTCACTGTGTGTTTTAATCTGGACACAACATAATACAGAAGCAGCACTAAGAAATATACTTATGAATAAAGCCTGGATTATATACAAATGCATATGTGCATATGCATTTGCATATTTTGGTTTCCTCCAGCATTGATGCACATAAATGAATGAAATCAAATAATTTTCAGAATTAGTGCATATTTTTGAAGTTTTATCGAAGACGAGACACTTTTCTCATAATTTTTTCAAATGAATATTACTCATAATATTTTCGTAGCATCCGTGCTTTTTTTCCCGCGGGCGAGATTTAGTGAATTAGTAGAGATGTTTGTAATACTGTATTTTCCAAATATCAACTGTTTCATTGTAACGCTATTTCTAGAGATAACATCACAAAAGTGCTCAATCCTTTTAGAAATAGCGTCAAGAGTCTTTTGTTGCTGGCATTTCGTTACTGAGCAGCCACGAGTAAATAGAAATTAAAAGTGTCTAAATATAAAAAATATGTAAGAACTTTTATATGTATGTATGTATATGCATCTTTGAGGATATTTTTTTTTTGTAAATGAATATGCACTAAATAAAAAATATGTATTTTAAAAACATATGTTTTTATTTTCTTTGCGTGGCGAATATTTTCAACGCATATTTTTTTCATTTTTGGTACATATTTTGGAATTTTTAACTTTTTAAGGATTTTTTAGTGCATATTTTCACATTTTCCAGTGCATATCTTGGCACTTCTCAGTGCATATATTGGCATTTTTAAGTGCACATTAGCATATTTTTAGACGATATTTCGTCACTTTATAAGTGCGTATAATCCGGGCTCCACTTATGGATATTGCAGCAGAAGCCGGAACTGCTGCTGGCTGGATATCAGTACACTCGAAAGCAGTTGAATTAGAATGCCTGTCTAGCACTGTAGATAGGTATCATATCACAGGTATTAAGCATAGAAAAGAGACAGAACAACAATTTTCTAATTGGGTTTTTGAAGACGGTGTCCGTGTAAGAGGTTTTTTTTTTTTTCAAATAAACTACAATCTCTTACAACATGTGAATGACGTATCTGAGTTTAATACGTTATTTGGGTACTTACTCAAGAATATCGTCTTCGCCGTCGTTGGGAACGGACGTGCTATTATCGCGCTCCGCTCACCGACACGCCAGTGCGCCATTTTGTGTCTTTCTTTGTGTTTTTCTTCGTTCTCGTGAGTTTTACTTAGCGTGTTGTTTATTGTTGGGTCATATTCTGCGGTGATTTTCTTTTTTTTTAGCGCACGTTGGATTGTGAGATAAGTGGTTTTTTTTTTTTATATTGCTCTCATTTTTTTTTTTAAATTTTCGTTGTGTATTTTCGATCGACTTATATTTATTTTTCTCGTTCGCATTTCATTTTCGTTGTTTTTTCGCCAGGTTCGCTCGCTTCTTTGATATAAGTTCGTAGGTTTTTGGACGTTAGTGTTAGCAAACAGTGTATACTTTTTCCCGGGTACTCTCAATAACGTTGTTTTCCTTCCATTTGGGCCTATTGTTGTAGTGTTAGTGTTTTGAGATAGTTAGCTAATTCTAATAAGTATAAATTGTACTTCGTAGCTTAATACTTTTTTTAGAGGGTGTTGTATTCTTTATATACATATTTATTTTATTCTTCGTGATTTAGTGCTGAGCATTCTACTTTACGTAATTTTTTCGTATAGTCTCTTACGTATATTTTGCATAGTAATGTATTTTACATTATTTTAATTTCCAGTTAACGTTTCTCATTTTCGTATTGTTAAGTATTATTATTATTATCTAGCTTTAGCAATAGTGTTAGTATGCCTCGACCTCGACTAGTGTTGTGTAGAGCTTGCGACGGGAGGTTTCCCTGGTCTAGGGGTATAGTAGCTGATAGTTTCAATTGTAAAGGGTGCTTGGATAGAAAAAGGCTGGAACTCGAGGTCGAAGCTTTACGGGAAAAAGTTAGGGTGCTAGAGGGCCCGGTTATAACGGACCCTCTGGTCGTCGAGCCACCTGTTGATGAAGAAGCAATCTCCACGAACAACGACATTTTAGAGGGCGAATGGGTGGTCGTGGATGAGGTAGAGGGGGATAGTGATAGGGGTTTAATCATCGGCGATTCTATGGTTAGGGAACTTGGGAACCGAGTGTGTAGGGATTTTCGGGGTTTCGAGCGCTGTTGTCTTCCTGGGGGGAAGATTGGCAACGTTCGAGACGTTTTTCATCGCCGAAAGTTGCCCTTGCGGGTGATTCTGTGGGTGGGAACAAATCAGGTAGGAGCGAATATTAGTGAGTCTCTGTCAGAATACCGGGATTTACTATTATCCGCTAGGGAGGGGGGTTCAGATGTGGCAGTGATTCCAGTGCTGCCAAGGGGTAGTAGGGGATATAGGAGCAAGATCCACCAATTCAATATAGGCCTGAAGGACATTTGCTCCTCACTTGGGGTCACGTTCTTGGAGCTTCCCGCATTTACCGATAGGTGGCTTCGTTCGGATGGGATCCATCTAAATAAGAGAGGGGTCTGGGAGGTTTACGATAGTCTTAGGTCAGGTTTTTTACTCCCAGACCACGTAGTCGGGAATGCGGGTTAGTTAATGATAATCACAACAGTACTGACGGGGAATTACCCACCTCTGACTTGGATGGCTTCTCGATTGACAACAAACCACCGGGCAAATTAAAATGTGTGTTAATAAATGCCAGGAGCTTGGGTAACAAGAAAGATTTTTTAGAAACTATGATAGTTGTGGAGGACTTGGATCTTATAGCCATTACAGAATCTTGGGCAAACGATGGGGATGAATCTTTCTTACACATCTCCGGATACGATACTTTTTTGAGAAATAGATCTGATAGGAAAGGGGGTGGAGTGTTGATATACGTGAAATCATGTTTGAAGGCTAGAGAGTGTAACGTGCAGAGAAGTGATATTGAAACCATATGGGTTGAACTTGAGAACAAAAGACGTCATAAGCTTATTGTTGGGGTTTGTTACAATCCACCGAATAGGGATCAAAACTATATCGCCAAAATGCATGATGAAATTTCCTACATGTGTAAGCGAAAGAGGGTTCTCATACTAGGGGATTTCAATTACCCGGGTATTGATTGGGAGAACCTTTCATCTGGAAATCAGTATGAAAGAGACTTTCTTAAGTTGGTGCTCGAAAATTTTTTGTATCAGCATGTATCAGAAGCCACTAGGGGTACTGCTATTTTGGATTTAGTTCTTACTAGTTCTGAGGATCTAGTTGAACATGTTTCGGTGGGGGAAGAGTTTTCTTCCAGTGATCATCGTATCGTCAGATTTCACTGTAACTTTTCCTCGGGTAAGGTTGATAACAAAAGACTGGTTCCTTGTTTTCGGAGAACTAACTTTGATGTTTTGCGAAGAAGGTTAGCGGAAGTTTTCAAAGACCGGTTGAAATCAGTAGGGGTGGTAAGTCAATGGGAAGAATTTAGTACGAAGCTGTCCTCTGTTTTGCACGACGTCATACCCTTTGTTCGAAAAAAGCGTGTTTGTACATCACACCCTCTATGGTTCACGGATAGCGTGCGGAACCTTTATCTTGAAAAGAAAAGAGCATTCAGAGAGTATAAAAGTGGACGAGGTGACCTATCATTGTTTACTGATAAAAGAAGACTGTTGAAGAAAGCGATAAGGGATAGTAAAAAGCAAGTTGAATCTAGGTTGGCAGATAACATTGGCTCTGACCCAAAATCATTTTTTCGATACGTCAATAATGGATGTAAGGGGACAGTTGGCCCCCTCTCGATAGGAGGCTCAAAAGTAGAGAGCAATGTAGGCATGTGTAGTGCTTTCAATGACTTTTTCGCGTCGGTTTTTAATGGAGATAATGATATTCGATATACGGGTGTTGCATGGGGTAATAAAACGCTCAACGATATTCAAGTGGAAGACGAGGAGGTCCTAAATCTTCTAAGAAATGTATGTGCAAGCAAAGCACCAGGACCAGATGATATCTATCCCAGGGTTCTCAGGGAAGGTGCTAATGAATTGTTGGGGCCAGTCTCACAGATATACAGGAGTAGTGTTGCTGAGGGTATCGTCCCGAGAGATTGGAAACTGTCTAATATTTAAGAAGGGTAGTAGAGAAGTGGTGTCTAATTATCGTCCAGTGAGTTTGACGAGCTCCCTCTCGAAAATTTTGGAAATTATCATCAAAAGGCAGTTTGTGAAGTGGATAGACGAGAATAATGTATTGTCGGATAATCAGCATGGGTTCAGGAAGGGGAAGTCATGTGTAACTAACCTCCTTTGCTTCTATGATTACGTGACTAAGGCTTTGGGTAAGAGCAAAAATGTCGACGTTGTTTACCTTGATTTCCAGAAGGCATTCGATCGGGTCCAACATGGCAAACTCTTGAAGCGTTTACACGAGATTGGAATAGGGGGCAACTTGCTGAATTGGATAGAATCGTGGTTAAGAGATAGGTCGCAACGAGTTATGGTGAACGGGGAATTCTCTGGTTGGACAGACGTCACAAGTGGAGTTCCTCAGGGAAGTGTCCTTGGCCCCATACTTTTTTCACTTTTTATCGACAAACTCGATCAGGGTATCGATGGAATTACTAGCAAATTCGCAGATGATGTGAAGCTAATGGGGGTAATCGGAAATGAAAGCGATAGGGAGTTGCTCCAGACCAACTTAAACAAGATTGCAGCATGGGCAAATGAATGGAGCATGACGTTTAGCGTAGATAAGTGCATGGTCGCTCATTTTGGTTCGAACAACCCACGGTTCTCTTACGAGTTGAATGGTGTCACTATCCCGGATGCAACTAGAGTCACCGATTTGGGAATTCTCATTGACGAGCGACTTAGGTTTTCTGAACATTGTTCAGCGGTTGTCAAAAAATCGAATAGAATGCTTGGTCTCATTTTCAAAAAGGTCTCTTCGCGTTCTCCTAAAGTCATTCTTCCGCTTTTTCGAGGCTTAGTTCGTCCTGGACTGGAGTATGCTGTAAGGTTTTGGAGACCATACCTACAGAGGGACATAGACTTGGTTGAAGGGGTGCAGAGAAGAGCTACGCGTGTCCTTATTGGCACACAGGGCTTGAGTTATGAAGAAAGACTTCATTTTTTGAATATGTTTACATTGGATGAACGCAGGTGTCGAGGAGATATGATCGAAGTGTTCAAAATTTTCAATGGGATGGATAGGATGGACCATGAACTTTTAGTACACCGCCAATCGACTGCTTTTACAAGGGGACACCAGTATCGATTGGTGAGGGACAATGCAAGGTTATGGTGTCGCAGGGAATTTTTCTCCAATAGGGTTGTTAATAAATGGAATAGCTTACCCCCGGAGGTAGTAAATTGTAACACAATTGACACGTTTAAAAAGAAATACGATAAACATGTTGGGGTAAATCGAGAAGCTATCCATTCTTAGAATAAGACAACCATAAGTATTCTTTATGGGCATTGTATAATATTTTATCATGTGTATATATTGTTTGTAATTTGTGTTAATTGCATTTTTAATTGGGTTGCTGTATTTTTGAAACATATGACAACCATATTTTTATGGGCATCTTTTTTATCAGCCACCTCGTTGGGCATTTTGCCTGTTGTGGCGTTGTATTTGTATTTGTATTTGTATTTGTATTTACAGAATACTGCATAATACAGTCAAACCTCGTTAATGAGTCACTCTTGGGAGAGCAAAAATATGACTTAGTAAGCGGAGTGACTCGTTAAACGGAGTAAGCCATAGCTGTGCCAATTCCTGCCTGAGGACAGTTGGGACTTCCAAAAAGTGACCCATTAAACGGAGTGACGTATTAATCGGGTGACGCACTAACGAGGTTTGACTGTACTTCTTAATTGGAAGTATGCTTCTGGGATCAACGGTTCTCCAGTAAAATGCGGTGCGTGCTGTTAGCTATTTGGGGTTTACCCAATAAAACAAAAATTCTCCATTGTTTTAATTGGATGAAACAATGGAGACGGCCAAGTTAACAGTTAACCTGTAGAAATCTCATTATCGGGGGAGGAAAAAAAGTTTATTGTTCCCTTTATATATATATATATTTGGTTCTAATGTAGATTTTAAAAATATTTATAGAAATTTATTTTCTTATCATTGTGATGTGATATCATTTTATTTACAGAAGATTCACCGCCAACAATTCACCGCCACCGCAGGAAAATTCACGGACGGAAGAATCCCCAGAACCAGAATAAAAATTTTAAGGGGATGCCTGGCCCTTGTGCGGGCCATATATTCCCCATAAGGGCTGGTTGCCCGTCGCTGTACTCCTCGCTTCAGCAGTACATATACTAAAATTGGAACGATACAGAGATGATTAGCATGGCCCCTGCGCAAGGATGGCACACAAAATCGTGAAGCGTTCCACATTTTTTTTGTGCCGAAATAGCTCAGTTGGGAGAGCGTTAGACTGAAGATCTAAAGGTCCCTGGTTCGATAACGGGTTTCGGCAAAGAATAAATTTTTTTCTCCCCAGCGCGACCCAACCCGCAAGGGTAAAAGGCTTATATCCCGGGAGGGACAGAGCCTGGGTCGTGACTGGTCTGTCGGGAGCCCGTCGCGTCCCCCTGATGAAGAGAAAGACAAGGGAGTAATGTATGAGTAAATGTGTATGTACGAGGGGGCAAGGTTTTGGGAATAATTCCTCTTTTGATTAAAAAAGTCTTAAATGGTTCACTGGTTTTGAATTAATTTAAATTTAACGATGATAAAATGCCACCACTTCCTTACATTTTTAGTATTATTATTATATTAGCTTCGCTTGTGAAGAAGCCCGGTCGGGCAACGTCTTTGATGTTTGCCTGATCAAGGCAAATTCACCGGCAATAGTTCGTCGTCACCGGTGAATATGTGACTGGGTGATTGAGAAAAGTGAGTGAATGCGTGAGCAAGTAAGAGAGTGACGGATTGTGAGTTGCTGAATGAGATAGCGGATAGGCTAGGAAGTGAGCGAGTAGCACTTAATGAGTGAACAAGTGAGTGGGTGAGTGACCGCATGGATGACCGGGTGAGTAGCCGCATGAATGACTGTGTGAATTACCAAGTGAGTGACCGTGTGAATTACCAAGTGAGTGACCGTGTGAATTACCAAGTGAGTGACCGTGTGAATTACCAAGTGAGTGACCGTGTGAATTACCAAGTGAGTGACCGTGTGAATTACCAAGTGAGTGACCGTGTGAATTACCAAGTGAGTGACCGTGTGAATTACCAAGTGAGTGACCGTGTGAATTACCAAGTGAGTGACCGTGTGAATTACCAAGTGAGTGACCGTGTGAATTACCAAGTGAGTGACCGTGTGAATTACCAAGTGAGTGACCGTATGAATGACGGAGGAAGTGAAAGATTAAGCAAGTCGGAGACCGTATGAGCGACCAAGTGATAATATCAGCGAATGCAATATCAGCGAGTGGCCGTATGAGTGATCAAATAAGTGTGTGAGTGGCAGAGTGAGTTACCGAGTGCGTGAGTGGTTGAGGGAAGGACCGTATAAGTGATTTTCTCACCTGCTCACATTTACCCATTCACTTGCTTACTCACCTGCTCATTCACTCAGACACTATATCATAGCTGCCAACTTTGGAGAATGAGAATTCAGGAGGTTTTTTCCGAGCGGATCCAAATTCCGTAAAAAAATAAATGTAAAAAAGGGATCTTTTAAAACATTTAAGGAATTTTTCAATAGTAAAAGGGAAATTTCAGAGATATTTTCCCGTTGCAAAAACCACCGAGACACCGTGCAAGCCATCGCTAATCATGGCGAACCAGTAGGTTAAAGCTCTTGGGTGTAATATGTTGGGTTAATAAATTACCTCTCAAAAATCAAATCTCGCGAACCAAAAAATCTGTCGGGCCCGAAACGGGACACATGGAAAAAGCAGATACACGCGATCGTGCCAATTTTGTTAAAAGGCCGAATTGACGCTTGTTGATTGGCGAGTTTTGCGTTTCCTTTCCAAAAATGAAATGTATTTTTTTTGTGATTTGACGAAATGCCGACAATTTACACAACGATTATGAAGCAGCAGTTTTTTTGTTTTTTTCGGGTAAATTATTGGGGAATAATTTTTCCCTAAATGTAGGGATTTTTTTACAATCACGGGCGAAATTCGGGAGATAAAATAATTTTTCGGGAGTCCGGGAGATAGAGTACAAATTCCAGAGTCTCCCGGAACTAGGCAGCTATGCTATGTTACTTCTTACTTGAATGGTTTGTAGGTTTGTCCCTCCTAGCGGGGAATTACCCGTCGGTGAATTTTTCTCACACTTTTCTATTAGCACAAGGGTGCTCAACATTTTAGAAGAGCGCGGACTGTGTCGCGTTCCACCTAAGTGATTTTGAACGGCGCCACAGGTCCACGATGTGATGTGATCTGAAGCCACGGGTCACAAGGGATCTGGGGATATGTTGCGGGTCACATAAGTGCAGGGCGGTCTTAAGAGCATCATGGTCCTCCGAGCAAACACACTTTTCTGAGGATCTGCTTACCAATCTGCTTGCTGTTTAATCTTGAGAATCTCAACTAAAGCTCACTATCGTGAGGTCCCTCTCCCCCCTTGAAGCCCAGAGATCATACCCGGGTAGATCCATGCGTTAAGACGGCACTGCATAAGTGACTCGTAAATGCGCCATTTTTGCAAAATTAGGTTTGATTTACGGACGATGGTCGCAGGCCACATTTGCCGACTCCGGGGGCCGTCTTTGGCCAGCGGACCATGGGTTGAACATGTATGATTTGGGATATTTCAAAATCTGAGAAAAGCCTTTATTCGCTCTCAAAAACATTAGGAAGTAAACAAAAAAAAAGTGATTATTTCTGTATCCACCGATAGTGGCCACACATGTCACTGTCTTCAATTTAAACAAAATCCCTTCTTCATTTTCGATCCGGGGCGATTCCACTCATTTGTGAGATTTTTCATTATCAGCATCAGTTTCGGAAGACTTCGGTGATTCGTTCTTTTCAGTGGAAGAAGGTTCTAGAGACTCCCTTTTATCGGTGGTTTTGGTTCCATCTGCATCATCCTTGTCAGAGGATTCCCGAGATTCTTCTTTACCAGTGGGTTCGGAAGAGGATTTCGGGGACTCCGCTCGATCTACATCATCCTTGTCAGAGGATTCCCGAGATTCTTCTTTACCAGTGGGTTTGGAAGAGCGTTTCTGGGATTCCGCGCGATCTGCATTATCCTTGTCAGACGACTCCCGAGATTCTTCATTATCAATTAGTTCGGAAGAGGGTTTATGGGATTCCGCTCGATCTACATCATCATTGTCAGAGGGTTCTCGAGATCCTTCATCAGTTGGTTCGGTAGAGGGTCTCTGAGATTCCGCTTTATCTGCATCATCCTGGTTAGAGGGTTCCAGAGATTTTTCTTTATCATTTGGTTCCAAAGAGGGTTCGTGGGATTCCTCTCGATCAGCATCACTAGGACCAGAAGATTCCAGAGACTCCCTTTGATCGGAAGCGCTCATCAGCTGGGGAGAGAATTTAGGCATTGCCTTTTCAGAAGTTTCTTCTTCCTCCAGAATCTCATCTCTTTCGTCCAGGTACTTCGGTGGCGATTCTTTTACATCCATTTTCTCTCCTTCATCGGAAAGCACCTTGAAGCAATGGCTGCACACTGTTATACGCTCGTCCGGTACCCTGATCTTATGTTCGGATGCACTCGAATCCAATCCCCTCGCGAATGCGGATTTCGATTCCAAACTGATGAACCTTTGGGGTGCTTTTGCTTGGGGAATGTTCAGAGCAGGGCTACTCACTGATACTTTGTTAATGTACTGCCCGATAGTCGATAGCAACTTATTGTCCACGAACCCTTTTGGTGCCACGGATGTGTAGCTCGCATTTATTATTTTCGGCCTCATGACGTCCTCCTGGTTCAGCGTCAAACTGTAGCCGAACTCCGGTTTCCGCTCCGCCTCATCTTCAATCTTGGTGAAGGATATCACTCTCTCGAGTTCGGAAATTCGAGTTGCGTGTTCGTCTATGAGCTGCCAATCTCTTTCTATGTCCATGGGCTCCGTTAGAGTGCTCGTGACGACGTACCGTATCACGTACTTATCCTTCAGAACTGTCGGGACGAAATGCACTAGTCCGGTGTCGTTTATGCTCTTGAGCAGCTGTTCGGTTTTCTCGTTTCCGTCGAGCAACCTGAACACGACCAGCCCCAAGTGCGTTTTTGACGGGATTTCGAATCTCTTATCGGCTCGAACCTTCTTCTCGAATAACTTTGCAAGCTCGACGATTCGCCTCACGTGTTTCTGCAAACCCGACACACCGAAATTCCTGATGACGAACCACAGTTTCAGAGCTCGAAATCTCCGACTGAGGGGGATCTGCCAGTGCATAAAGTCGATGGCCAGACCAGAGGTCTTCTTGTATCGCAGGTAGACGGGATCGACGTTGAAGGTTCGGTGTAAATATTCGCTGTTCTTTATCCACATTGTCGAGCATTCTATATGGGTCATAAACCACTTCGAGGCATTGAAAGCGAAAGATGAAACGTACTCGACACCTTTCAAGAACTTCCGGAATTCTGGACACACGAAAGCGGTTCCGGCGTAGGCGGCGTCGACATGAAGCCACATGTCTTCCCTTTCGCAGATCGGCCCGATTTTGGTCAAATCATCGAACGTGCAAGCATTTGTAGTACCCAGGGTCGCAACTACCAGGAACGGGTGTAGACCGTTGGCCTTGTCAGTAGCGATGGCTTCTTCCAGTAGATCAACTCGCATGCTCAAGTCGGAATCGGACTCGATGAAACGCAGCTTTATGAGGCTAATGAGTCCGGTTTTCTCGATGGAAGAATGGGCTTGATCCGATGAATATCCTATCAGGAGAGCGCTGATCTCCGCATCGTCCAAGTATCCGTAGGTGCTCCTCAATTTCATGATAGCCTTGGTACGCGCTCCGAGCACGCTACAAAGCAAGCATTCGCTGGCAGACGATTGTATGAGGCCTCCTCCGTCCGTTTCCGTGTTGCTGTGAAGGAATATGTCCGGTAAACCGATCATTTTCGCCAACCAGTCCATGGTAATAATTTCTAGATCTGTACCGGCGGGATTCGCGGCCCAGGTGAAGCACAAAGTTCCCAGTCCGTTCGCCAATTCATCGCCCAATAGCGAAGCCGGAGAAACCAAAGCCGGGTAATATCCGTGCATGTAAGGGCTTTGCCAATGTGTGAGTCCGGGCATTATCACTTTTTCCACGTCGGCCATGATATCGTCGAAACTTTCACCTTCGACTGGAGCCGAGCTCGGCAGCATTTCTTTCATGTAACCGGGTTTAACACTCGGAAAGACAGAACGGTACCTGATCGTCTTATGGTAATCCGCAATGAAATCAACCAGTTTCTTCCCGCATTTTCGGTATTCCTCGAAATCCATGTTTGCTCTGCTAGGATTTTTTTTTACGAGAAGAATAGTTAATGGAACAGTAATTCTCGTGGAACTCTCATCAGAATGATATTTCGACGTCCAGCTACTGATAATTTATCGGCTTGTACAACGTCGAGCTCAAGAATTTGAAAAATTACGTACTTTTCAATGGATCTGTTGCAAAAAAAAAATCTATGTTCTAATTATTTATTGTATTACACTCCACGAGATTCCACTAACTAAAGCAACGCGAAACGAGCCTGAGAGCCCACCAGTTAGCCCAGAAAAAAAAAAGAGGACGAGAACCCAACAGCTAGTCCTGCTAGAAAATAGTCCTCTTTTCGCACTGCGTTAATTGGTGAGATTTCAGCCTCGAGGCCGTAAACCCAACAGTTGTCCAGCTGGAAAAGAAAGGAGACCGTGAGTGCAATAATTTCAACAAGGGAAGAAGAGGCCACTAGCGTGCGATTGACGCAATGGCAAGATGCAGGTCGACCACGTTGAAGGCTACCGTCCCTTCTGCGGGGGGTTTAATCCTGGGGAAGGACATAGATGATAAGTCCTCTTCCTATCGAACCTGAGGCGACCACCAATGAATGATCCCTCAATATGCTCTCGTCGGAAATCCTGTCAAAAACGAGGACAGAATTGCAGCATGACTTTCTCTAGAGAAAAAGATTTCGGTAAAACAGCACCCGGACGAGAATGTCATTTCCATCGGATTGAAGGGTACAATGCTGGCATGCGAGTTCCATCGCTTTATGAAGTTTGTGCCGTACTCGCCCAGGCTAATCGTTGCACCTTGTGACTTTACGATTAGCATAGTACCACTCTAACAAGACGATAGCTTCTGTACCCTACAGGGAGGATACTACCTAGTACACACTTGAACGCAGGTTCTAGAGCCTGTAATTGCTTACACGTTCCGGTGCACAGGCGTCGAATCGCTGAATAATTTGCATTGCGGCCCGTCTATCCACTGTTATGATGCGAGCTGGCCGACGCACAGTGGTCTATATAGCGAATTTTGCTGGAATATAAAATATGTTCTCGAAAACTAGGGAACATTTTTTGAAAATTCTTTTTAATTCACATTGAATATATAGATCCACACATGCTGAGAAGAATGAATAAATTATAATAGCATTCGATAATTTTAAAATCATTTTAACACGATTATCACATTTTCTATTTTTTCTTGCAATTCCCTGTATCCAAAATTATTTATTTTAATTAAATTTTTTACAGTTATTACTGATATTTGTTATTTTTATTTATTGATTATACTCAAAATATCCCTCATATTCAGAACGAAAAAAATTAAAATAAACAATGATACCAGAGTAATTTTAACAAAATGCCACAGTGAAAATATTTCTTTTCAGAGCACTTAACTCAATGTTTTCATGTTTAAATCAAGCTTTTCATTCAAAAAAGTTGATTATTTTCCCTTAGCACAACGCTTGAAAAATTAACTATGTAAAATCGCAAAATATAGTTTGTAATATCGATTTGGATTACCGATCACATATTTCGCGTTGGAAATGGAATTTCAAACAAAAAAATGCCGTTATTTAAAATTAACAAATATATACTCAAGAGTGCTGCCGAAACACATTATTTGGGGATTGTTTAAATTAATTCACGCTTCTGTTGCTTTTTCTACAAAACAAAAGTTTTCAAAAAAAAAAATAATAACAATCTTTGCTTTTTTTTTAATTTATCTAAGCGATGTTGAAACTTCGTGATCATCCTGCGTTGACCGGATGATCTGACATTGGCTTGTACTGCATAGCAAGGTTTTCTTCAAGCTAATGTATTGGAAAATTCTCCGAGTGTTCTGCCCTGATCTTTGTTGGAGTATTTTCCATGGTTTATCGTTTTCTCTTTATAATCACGACAAATTTCTTTCGAGGAAACATGGTAGGGTCTTGTTGAATGATTTTTAATTTTCTAAAAGGTGACTAATGAGATGTTTTTATATTCAGACGAAATGTAATGCTTCTACGTTCACGGGTATGTTTCAATTTTATGTGTGTGAACTTTTCATCAATGTATTTCATCAACAGATCTGTTGACTTCCTAAAAATCAAGCCCAATTCACCACTATCGCTATATGCGAGTCATACGTAAGGTAATTTTAACAATTTATTACCAGAAAAGTAGAGGCTAGGGGCGGCAACGGATCATACAGTGCGTTCACCCATAACATGTAAAACATCTGGAAAGAAATTTCACGGTGGGGCAAAGATGGACTTTTTATCGTAAGTTACTTTTTATATTCAAAACTGCGTAAAATGAAGCAAACTTCATGTACCATTTTTTAAAACAAATTATTCGACGCAGAGCTGAAAATAAAAAGAATCAGAAAAATAATCCTAAAAACGATAAATGTTCCAATAGAAAACAAAAACATACAGTGCCACATATTGACACTGAGACAGAACTACATCTACAGAATTTATAAATTTATCATCAAAAATGAAGAATGTTTAGTAAAATATGAAAATAAAACCTCGAATAGATATAAAAATATCTATCAAGTGCCTAAAAGCAACAAAACATCATTTCAAAAAAGTTTTTGTTACAACGCACCAAAAATAATGAACTTCATCTACTCTAGTAATTACACAAATAGTAATAAAAGTACAAATTACAATGTCTTTATTATGATCAAAAACACAGATATTAATGCAGTACTTTGAAATAAATTGCACCAATGCATATTAATTATATACATAAATACATCTAATGAAGAAAAGAGCTGTTGCTGACTGAGAAAAGCATGTAATAAAAATCATATAGGCCTGCTGGAAGGACTTCATAGTCCCTTGGGGCTACATAGTGTATGTATTATATGTGTGTGTGTTTTATGTGGTGTAACATATGTTTATATTTGTATACTGTATTATATATTTGTATACTGTATTATATATTTGTATACTGTATTATATATTTGTATACTGTATTATATATTTGTATACTGTATTATATATTTGTATTTGTATATTGTATTATATATTGTATTATATATTTGTATAATGTTATTTGCTGTTTGTTCGTTTTAATTAAAACAAAATAAAAAAAACGAATGGCAAAAAAAAAATTGTGGTTTTCACTCAAGCACAACCACCTAATAACTAATAGCCCCGTTCATGCATGTGCACATATTGTGGTAGCATTTGGGAGTTCCAGCACCAGCTTGACGAATTTTTTCCTTCGTAAGGAAAGGAATGAAGAGCAGTCATTGGTGAAAATTCTTGAAGAGGAGTTTTAAACCCGCTTTTTCTATTTCCCATGTGAACGGGGTTTATGGCATTTCACTGGCGAACCGTTGATCTTGGAGATATACTTCCAATTAGAAAAGTCTCCAAATAGCGTGTAGTATTCAGACATGTTATTCATGTTGCAAGGAGTTGGAGTTGTATAGTTTTTATGCAGTCACTCTGTGCTCAAAAACACAATTAGAAAGTTGTTGCCCTGTCTCTCCTGATGCCGACAAAAAAACCATGTTTCCAAGTGTTTATATTCGCTGATATTTTTAAATTCGAAAAACGGAGGAAATATTTGGGGGTAATATCTCAGTGAATAACTGCACTTATAGAAACACTGTTTTTTTTTAGTTTTGCATCAGGATAGACAAAGCAGCAGTTTTCTAATTTGGTTTTGAGGCACAAGGGGGACTGTATAAAAATTTATTTTTTTATTTCAATAAGTACACAACCCCTTGCAACATGAATGACATATCTTTGTACTACACGTTATTTGGAAACTTTTTCCAATTGGAAGTATACCTCTAGCTATCAACAGTTCACCAGTAAAATGCCAAATCCCCTGTTCGCTACGCGTCCTGTATATCAGGGAATAAAAAACACCGCGAGATTCACCAGACATTTCTCTACACACTAATATGAGATTTTTTCCAATACGAAACCTCTTTTTTGATTTTTTTTTCCAACTAATTTCGCGATTTTGACCACGGTGCGACGTCCATATCGCTCATCCACACGCAGTTGTCCACGGCATTTAACCCCGGCAGGTATTCTTTTTACCCGAATCGATATACTCGCGATCAAGTGTTATCCGAAGCAAAATTTTTGAAAGATAATTTCACTCCTCTTCAAAATTTTCAGGGGTAATCTTGTAAAGTGAGGGGTATTTTTTTTGAATGAAAAAAAGAGTAATACTCTATATCAAAGAAATACACGTATATTTGAAATTTGAAGGAGTATTTCACATTTTCACTCCTCTACGAAAATTTAATTTCGATGCGTGAATCACGCATCTAGATGAGCATTGGTGAACACTGCTCAAGATAGATCTTTGACACCTTGGCACGTAAAAATCCAGGTGCCGTCACGACTTTCGACCCATACGTCGGGTCCCGACTATTTTCTCACGATCAAATGCATTTAGAAATGCTTTGTCACTCCCATAATGCGTTCAGCTATGGCTGCACCCATGAGCAGCACTCTTTTCTAATGCCGAAGTTTTACTTATGTTCGCGTCGGTTACGATCAACCCACAGCAACTCTTGCATACCACTAGCTATGACTAATTCAACTGCTCTCGAATGTATATTTGTACGCATTCTGAACATATACTGTACTTACAGTTACAATAGAACGACCCATCGGAAGCGATGGCAATTGACTGAGTACGTCTTGCTGCTCCGCCAGAAATTCTTGATCCTCCTTCGCGACGACCTCAGCTTCCCTGACAGGAGACTTGAGAGACAAAACATTAATACATTACAAATACAACCGTATGAGATACATATTAGAATAAATACAAATACAAATACAAATACAACGCCACAACAGGCAAAATGCCCAACGAGGTGGCTGATAAAAAGATGCCCATAAAAATATGGATGTCATATGTTTCAAAAATACAGCAACCCCATTAAAAATGCAATTAACACAAATTATAAACAATATATACATGATAAAATATTATACAATGCCCATAAAGAATACTTATGGTTGTCTATTCTAAGAATGGATAGCTTCTCGATTTACCCCAACATGTTTATCGTATTTCTTTTTAAACGTGTCAATTGTGTTACAATTTACTACCTCCGGGGGTAAGCTATTCCATTTATTAACAACCCTATTAGAGAAAAATTCCCTGCGACACTATAACCTTGCATTGTCCCTCACCAATCGATACTGGTGTCCCCTTGTAAAAGCGGTTGATTGGCGGTGTACTAAAAGTTCATGGTCCATCCTATCCATCCCATTGAAAATTTTGATCACTTCGATCATATCTCCTCGACACCTGCGTTCATCCAATGTAAACATATTCAAAAAATGAAGTCTCTCTTCATAACTCAAGCCCTGTGTGCCAATAAGGACACGCGTAGCTCTTCTCTGCACCCCTTCAATCAAGTCTATGTCCCTCTGTAGGTATGGTCTCCAAAACCTTACCGCATACTCCAGTCCAGGACGAACTAAGTTCACATGAGAAATTATGCACTAACTTTTCTCCCAGTCAAAAAAGAAAAAATAACGCACTACTACTTGAATTACAGCTTGGCATGTGTAATTGCAAATAACACATGCTAAGCTATATTAAGATGTATTGTTACAAAAATTATGTATATAGTCATTATTTATCATTTATTATGTGATTTTTCACAAGTAAAAGTCATTAACGCATTTCTCTGTAAATTTCCCCTAATTAACGTCAAATTTAGAAATTTTGGCGACATCTCCGATGATTTGGCAATGTCAGAGCGCCAAGAGAAGTGTAAAGATCTCGCGAGAATCGTGGAGATTGTCCTGGAAGGTTTTTTAACTATATAGTAGCGCTGCCAGGATGAAACTAGGAACAGCTTGTTCAGTTTTTGAAAACGAGATCTCTTGTATGTTAGAGAAGTCGCTCTCTATTTTTAGCGTGTTTCTTCAAAATCTCTGCTTGTAAATAGCTGTTCTGTGAGATAAATCTGTGTTGTCCTGCGAATTGCTTCGCGCGTTGCCATCTCGAGTGCTTGTGGAAGACATTATTCAGAACATTAAAAATTATTAAAATATCACAGAACGAAACGGTCATTTATTATCACAGAACAGTACAACGATGCGAAAAACATTAGCACCTTATTGAAGAATTGTTGAATATTATAATACGTAAAAGCAGTCTCTTAGGCCGTTTTAAAGAGCAACGGGGAAGGTACTTTCATGCCTTCGGGTGATGGGAATATTTGCGTAATTTTACTGCAACACAAATCATTTGCATACTTTCATGAGATATAACTGCCAGCCATGTTTCGTAGCGATTCGACTTTTGTTTTTTTGGTGGGCTATTATAATTATTTTTTGACCAGAAATTTACTTACTTTTTGTGCTTTAGGCTTCTCTATAACAGTCAAGTACGACTTATCAGGACCGAAAGCACCAAGGTTCTCGTAGAGAATGCTTATCTTCTTTTCGCTGTCCCATCCAGATGGTCTGAAAGCATGCAAATCAAGACCCTGATGGAACTCACAATCAAGAAATAAAAAGTTATCACAAAATTACATCCATTACAACATTACAACCTAGATTTTTCTCAGTTTAGGAATACGGTAGCCCCCCCCCCCCCCCCGTATTCGCGGTTTTTGTTTTTTTTTCTTTTATTGGGAACTAGCTGATACCCGGCGACGTTGCCCGCCCTGTAAAAAATTTACATATATATAGCTTATTAATTATTTCTTAATCAAAATATTTCTGCATTAAGTAAGAAAAAATTACTTTCATTTTTTAATTAATCTTAATTATTTTAATTTTATTATTATTATTAATTATATTAATAATATAATTTTAATTAAAAACTTCAGGCAATCGCTTGTGGATACACAATATTTTTGTTTGTCCATCTGGTGTGTAGATGTACAAATTTTTGCTATTACCAACACGCGAACAGGCGACGTAAAGCTGTCCGTGTGAGAAACTGGGCTCAAGTAGGTTGATACCTGCCATTGCTAACGACTGGCCTCGCGCTTTGTTGATTGCCATAGCAAAAGCTAAAAGAATCGGGAACTGTAATCGCTTGAAAGTGAATGGCATTTCTTCAGTGATAATTGGGGTACGTGGAATGAAGACGTCTTCTTTTGGCACATCCAGTTAGAATCGTTGCTTCGATGATGTAATTGTGCAATTTCTTCACGCAGAGTCTGTTGCTATTGCAGAGTATCGGTGTCTCCAAATTTCTTAAAATCATTATAGGTGCTCCGACTTTGAGGGTCAAGTTGTGTGGTGGCACACCCGGAATATCCAAAGAGTTCAGAAATTCTGCAGGATACAGAACTGTCTGCGCTGTGTCTGTGACAGTGTCAACCGATTTGTAAGATGTGGAGTCTCCCGAAATAATTTTTAGGATTTTTCCGTTGATCTTGTTCACACTGTCATTTTTCGATGCCAGAATCGCTTTCTCTCAAAGCCACTCATGGTTTTGGTCATTTTGTTGAATGTTTGGGAAGACTTTGTCTCCAAGTTCTTGAACCGAGTTTATATATATAAGAACTGGCAAAATCCATTAGGGAACGTTATCAGTCCAGTGCTTGGGTCTACGGGAATTCTTCCACTGCCAAGTTTGATCAACTGATGTGAAAATGATAGCAGTGCTGAGTCATTTTGCAGTTGCACTCGCATGTTGGTGGATAATGATAATTTTTTCGCTTCGTGCCAGAGTGTTGATTTGAGGCAAGCATTGAGTTCATCAGCTGGCGTTGAACATTTTTATTCTCGGTTTTGTCGTCGTAGTTGTTGTTCTCTGTTGTTAGTGACGTCATACGTCCAGCTTGTGCAGCGAATATTATTCAAACGCCTTTTAAGCATTTTTTAAATTGAAACTATATCTCTACGATGGGCGGTTGATGAGATAAAGGCCGCATTAGCACTTACAGGACACCCTGTATACAGGCAAGCAAAAATACCCGGCGCTTCCCGGGTTTTCTTCAATGGGTTTCTAGCTGATACCCGGCGACGTTGCCCGCCCGTAAAAAATGTATATATGTATAGCTTATTAATTACTTCTTAATCAAAAAACTTTCTGCATCAAGTAAGAGAAAATTACTTTTATATTTAAATATTTTAATTAAAATCTTCAGGCAATCGCTTGTGGATACACAATATTTTTTCTTTTCCCATCTGGTGTGTAGATGTACAAATTTTTGCTATTACCAACACGCGAACAGGTGACGAAAAGGTGTGAAAAACAGGGCTCAAGTAAGTTGATACCTGCCACTGCTAACAACTGGCCTTGCACTTTGTTGATTGTCATGGCAAAAGCTAAACGAATCGGGAACTGTAACCGCTTGAAAGTGAATGGCATTTCTTCGGTGATGATTGGGATACGTGGAATGAAGACTTCTTTTTCTTTGTAACATCCAGTTAGAATCGTTGCTTCAATGATGCAATTGTGCAATTTCTTCACGCAGAGTCTGTTGCCATAGCAGAGTATCGGTGTCTCCAAATTTCTTAAAAGCATTACAGGTGCTCCGACTTTGAGGGTCAAATTGTGTGGTGGCACACCCGGAATATCCAAAGAGTTCAGAAATTCTGCAGGATACAGAACTGTCTGCGCTGTGTCTGTGACAGTGTCAACCGATTTGTAAGATGTGGAGTCTCCCGGAATAATTTTTAGGATTTTTACGTTGATCTTGTTCACACTCATTTTTCGGTGCCAGAATCGCACTCTCACAAAGCCACTCATGGTTTCGGTGATTTTGTTGAATGTTTGGGAAGACTTTGTCTGCAAGTTCTTGAACTGAGTTTATATATATAATAACTGGCAAAATCCATTTGGGAACGTAATCAGTCCAGTGCTTGGGTCTACGTGAATTCTTCCATTGCCAAGTTTGATCAACTGATGTGAAAATGATAGCAGTGCGAGTCATTTTGCAGTTGAACTCGCATGTTGGTGGATAATGATAATTTTTTAGCTTCGTGCCAGAGTGTTGATGTCCTAACAAACTCGAGGCGACCACCGATAGACAGCACCTTCACTTCCAACCCATCTCACTAATGGCAGTAAATTGCAATGTAGCGATATGGCCAGAGTTGGTGTTTGGTGAAGTAGAGTGCTGATGATTTGATGCAAGCATTGAGTTCATCAGCTGGCGTAGAACATTTTTATTCCCTGTTTTATCGTCGTATTTGCTGTTCTCTGTTGTTAGTGACGTCATATGTCCAGCTTCTGCAGCGAATATTATTCAAACTCCTTTTAAGCACTTTTTAAATTGAAACTATACCTCAACGATGGGTGGTTGATGAGATAAAGGCCACATTAGCACTTACAGGACACCCTGTATACATGCAAGCAAAAATATCTGGCGCTTCCAGGGTTTTCTTCAATTACTGGGAGTATTGGAAAAGAGCCAAACCATTATAAAGGAATAAACTGTAATGATGGCAGCGTTAAAGATGTGACAAACCATTGTAAAGATATATACACGTCTGAAATACATTGTTGGGAACCACGGTAACCAAAGTAAACGTTCCGAAAGTAATTGTTGAGGCCCCAAAACCATTGTTTCCCGGCAGTTTTTCGCCCATTTCGGGCATTTGCCCAGCTCTGACGAACTTTTAAAGTAGCCTACGGCTCAATCCCGGTCCTGTTTGGTATATATGCAAAATCTGGCGACGATCGGTCTAAAACTGTAGATTTGTATAAAGAGCATACATACATACATACATACTTTCACATTTATATATAAGATTTTTTTCACAACACAGCAATCGCCATTCACGTGTTATGTTTACGAAATTTGAATTGTGCGTGTTTAGATTGGCTCATTCTTCTAAGTGCTACTAATAATGCTTTGAAAAGATAAATAAAAGTGAAAACTTCACAAGAAAAATTGGATTGGATATATTGACTATTCTTGGCGAAAGTACGTTAATACCTGCTGTGGTGGGAATCAACGAATCTACGGTGAGATATATCAAGAAAAAGGAATATGAAATTCTTTCAGCCGTAGCTGTACCTATGGCAATCAAAACTTTGCAGTGCCTACGGGATCCGTGTGTTTCTCGTACAGAAAATGCTGGTTTTTGTGGGTACAAGACTGATACAAAAAGGTATTCTAATTGATTGTAATATTATAACAGAAAAGGTGAAAATTTTTATTCTTCTCTAAGGAAAGGGATGGTGAAACGTCTATTTCATCAAAATTTCATTCAAGTAAACGTTGTTTCATAGGTTTAAGAAACGATTCTGATCACGCAATGTAAAAATCATTGGCGATCAAGCCTCTGCCGACGAGGAGGCAGCTAGAAAATTTCCAAAGACTTTGTAGAAAATTATTGAAAGAAGGATTATGCACCTCAGCAGGTGTTTAACGTTGACGAAACTGCATTATTTTGGAAGTAAATGCCTCAAAGAACATTTACCGCCCAAGAAGAAAAGCGACCCCCCCCCCCTAAGTAAGTGGAGATAGACTTACTATCTTGTTTTGCGCAAATGCGTACAGGTACATGATAAAGTCCACCGTCATTTTCAAATCTGCGAATCCGTGAGCATTCAAGGGAAGGATAAGCCAAAGCTCCCAGTATTTTGAACGAACAATAAAAAGGATTGGACTATGAAAACACTTTTCCTGGATTGGTAAAAACGGTGTTTCGTTCCGGAAGTTAGGAGGTGCCTTGAGAGTGAAGACATGCTATTCAAAGTTCTTTTCATACTAGATTGACCGAGGAGGAATTAATGCAGCTGACTGGTCCTGAAATTGAAGCGGTACTAGATGAAGAAGATCAAGATAAGAAGTAGAAGACAAGTTCACCACAAGTAACATAGCGAAAGGACTTCGCAAGCTCAAATCAGCAATAGATTATTTTCATGGCATAGATACCTCTATGGTACGCTCTTCACATATAGAAAAATTGGTAAAAATTTGTTGAGGAAGCCTTGTCATCATATTCCAACATACTTGATGATATGAAGAAGAAACGACAAACAGAAATTACAATGTTCTTTAAGAAAGCATCGCCAACAATCTCGTTGCACCCTCTTTTACATTCCCTTCTACCTCTGCGTCACCTTGCTCTTTCTCATGATGTTCAGTAAACGAGATATACAAAAAACCTATGGTTTCGGTTATTCGCGGATTTCCGTATTCGCGGTCGTCCCCGGAACGTAACCCCCGCGAATACGGGACCGACTGTACATTCTCAACTCATGGCCCGCGGGCCAAATGTCACCCCCGAAGTCATCTAATTGGCCCGTGAACTCAAAACTAATTCTGCTTCTATAAAAATAAACTAAGCGGCACATTACCAGACTACTTAAGTTATCCGTGATACATTCCCAGATCTTATGGGTGACACTCGACATATTTACAGATCACTTGAGTGACCTGTGGTGCCCTGTAGAGCACTAAGCGGACGGCGGCGGCGCAGTTCCAGAGCACTTAAGCTACCCGTGACACGTCTACAGATTACTCAAATGGTCCAATGCAATTCGAGATCCCTTCAGTGACCCGAGCCACATTCCTACATCACATAAGTGACCTGCAGTGCAGTCCAATTATAAATAGTTTTACAGTCACAGCAGTCATTGTGGGCAGCCCCGGGGATGGGGGACCACCGATGGATGGAGCCTTCATTTCCCACCCAACTCCACTAGTTGGAAATTGCCGTATGGCGATATATGACCGGAATTGGTGTGCACTAAAGGGGGATCCGGAAAAGGAAGAAGTTTTTGTATGGTAAAATATTTCCTCAATTATGAGGAGTAGGGCTCTGGACCTACGAATGATGGCCCTTTTAATGTACCAAATGCACGGCATTACTATTGAACCTGGAAGGTATCTCAGTTCTAAATACAGCAGTGCAGATACCAGTAGTGGCCAGCGCTCTTTAACGAATTTTTTTGCCTATATTAAACAAATATTTTCTCCAGCGATAGGTGGTCCCCGGAAAAAACTCCGAGGACCACATCTGACCCGCAGTCCATGGTTTGAAGATCCCTAGCCTAACGAGTAAATGTCTAGAAACTTACACGAAGACGCGGTCTTTCTCCACGACAAGAGCTGGAGTCCTGAAAGGAAACGAGTAAATCCTGTGGACCAAATACTTCGACAGCAGATCGCAGTTCTTGTTCTCTTTGACGGAGACGTAGAACAAAGAGGCGCCATCTAATGACGAGTCAAGGATCAATATGTAACTGCGTCGAGATCAAACATCGCATCTATCATAATAAGTTTTCTACAATCAAAACACATGTACTGTACTTGCGAGTACTGTACTTCATTTACACGTCTCGACATTTATCTCATAGTAAATCAAATTTACATGAAAAATAATCTTATAATTTAGACAAAAAAAAAAAAAAAGGATACGCCTCAAGCAGAATTTTCTGATATTCTGCTGAATGAAGTCGAAATGTTCTTCTTTGTAATTAAAATCCTTGGCTAATACCGACATGTGATCTATCTGAAACGAAATCAAGTTTTCCAAATTGAATTCAAAGAAATCGGTAAATAATAGTTCATTAAAAAATGATTAAAAGAGACTAAAGTGTATGTATTTCTAAAGATAAGAGAAAAGTATCTTGACATTAGTCCCTATTACAAGGAGTCCCCGTATTTACAAGGAGGCTTAGCAAGCTATAACTCAGGGTGGTGAATTCGGAGGGGTGGCACATTTGAGGAATGATTGATCAATTAATGGAATGGGAGAGAAGGGCGGCAAAATTTAAAATTCGTATAGCCCACAGACGGTAAACTTCAAATTTGCCTCTGCGCATAGAGCGAAGGATTACGTCATGGAACTACGGATCAGGTCAGTAAGTAACCGAAACAGTCATCTACAATTTTTTCAAGCATGTGAGTCTTTGATCTATAAAGCAAGGGACTAAATCACTGATTGACTAAAAGCATTTGCAAGCATGTGAGTGATCAAAAAAGAGACTTGGATAGCAAGCATGCAAGCAAATGAATGACCAAAAGAGTTTTCTATAAAGTGATTGACAATGTGGGTGAATGAGCTGAGAGCTCAAAAGAGTGACGAACAGAGCACGGGACCAGATCAGTGAGAGAGTTTGCATGCATGTGACCAAATGACCAAAAAATGGCTTGGAGACAGGGATGGAGGCTCAGGCTGGTAAATTTGATTAATGAGTGGTCCAGAAAATTCCACTAGAATGTGGATAAAGGTGGCAAAGTTTGTGTAGCCCGCAGGCTATACAAACCCATAAACTCGCTTCTGCGTATTCAATTAGCTATAGTGCTGTTTTGCTTCTGGCAGAAAACAACAAAAAATCTTCAATTGAATGATATCGACCTATTCAAATGGATGTATACCTGAAATCAGAAGAGACACACAGCATTCAAGCAGTTAGCTACCTTAACTATTGTATCGTACGATCGTACTCTATCTTACGAACGAGGGTTCGTATATACGCCCAATAGAAAAAGCCATTCAAGCAGATGTTGGCCATTCTTTGCACTGTTTTATTTTTTTCATAATTCGTTCCTAGCGTTCGACCTATAATTCGTTCAGGCAAAATGGTGTACGCAGTTATCAAAAGAATGTTTGCAAGCAGTTTTAGAACATACACGAAATTTAGAATCACACAAGGGTATATATAATATTTACCTTAGTAACAACAACGATAATGTCCAAACCTAAGTTGACACCGAGAGCAATGCCATCCATAGGAATATTTTCTTCAGCTTCCGTAATCAGTGCTTGTCTCAGAATAGACGAGATTCCGGAGACTTCATCACTGGGGTCCATGTACGTTCGAAACCTCTCCAGAACTGCAGAAAATAACACGTGTGATTAGTATAATATAATAATGAACAACAGACTGATTCAACATTCGAATTAAAAATTCAACTTGAAGCATTGTCAACGTTGTACAAAACATAGGAAAAAATAAAGTGTTGACAATTTTTTTTCTTGAAAGCAAAACCTTACTAAGTTTTATGAAGTTATGTGACGGTAGCAGTTGTTTTTGAAAATTGTCTGATGAGCCAGTCATCATATCCTATACCAGAGGCATCGGAAGTGCTTGGGACGGGTGCGTGTTGTCTTAATCTCTACGTGGAAAATTTTGATTTCTGAATCGATTCAGTGTGTGCTCAGACCCATGCGGCAAATTACCGGGGATGCTCAAGCAACCCCGGCTACGACGCTGGACTATACAGTAGATACCTGCCTCCTTGGTGACGCGATATAATGTTTCGTGGACTTTACAGGGTAGAGGAAACTACAAGAACTTGCACCATAACTGAGAAGCTTATTTTCAAAAAAGGGAACGTTTCCACAATCACTAAATTTACAGTAGAAGTAAAAACATATTTTTTCGCCGGGATGGGCTGCTTATGAAAGTTGAAAATACCCCAACGAGTAGCATACGGGAGTGTGGTATAGGAATAGTTAAATATAATGCTTGATCAAAATTCAAGAGAGTTATATACATTTGAATTTTGGAAAGGTTCCGTTTTGAAAGAAAAATTAGTGAAAAATGTTACCTTTTGATTAAATTGGAACCGAAGTCTGAAAAATTCTAAATTTCTACGCCACTTGTTGATTCCAGAAAGTTCCGCCTGACCAAGGGAGGTACCCATACTACTCTCTCATGAGTAGCATAAGAAACCATTCTAAAGTGAAACTTCCCATATCGGATGTTCTCATTAGCAGACACTTCCACTGACGGACGCTTTTTTTAAATTACATCGACGGGACACAATGGGTTTTACTATCCATTAATTAACGGGCGTCCCTCGTTAGCGGACAAAATTTTCTGTCCCATTGGAATCCGTTATCGAGAGGTTTTGCTGCAAAATGCGACTTTGAAAGCGCTTATGATAAATGTGACGTTTTGAAAAATATCCCTCAGCCCCCCCCGAGTGGTGCAGTCGGCACAGCCGATGCTCGTTTTCCGCCATTACTGTTTCCGTCAAGGTCTACGGATTAGAACCCGAGGAAGAACTTTTAATTGTAATTTCTACCAAAAATATTCCCGTTTCAGTAATCCTGGTTGCAAAATCTGACAGAGCTCATTCAAAAGATTCAGAAACCGTCAAAAAAGTGCATTTCGAATAAAAAGTAGGAAATGTTCCCTTTCGAAAATAAGCACCTCAATTCATGACTACTGCTCTACCACAATCCACAGTCCGGGGTGCATACATCTCTGTTATATTGAACGACCTCAGTTATATTGAGACCATAAAGACCTTCTCAAGATCCCAGATGCGTTCATTCTGAGGTCAGCTGGGGGAATCGTTGCATTCTCTTGCTGTAAAGTAAGGGGTCTTCCTCTAGTGCAGGTGCTGCTGGGGGAAACAAAGAACCGAACTAAATCAGACAGGAGATCCCTGTATCGTTCGCTGGTGAAAGGCAGTATTAGATGTACCATGGGGAAATTCGTTTCATCCCACACAAAGTGCCCATACGAGGATACCGCCATCACTAGCCAGAACTGTGCCTAACTCTCATGGGAGATATATCGCTTCAGGTGCATGCTAATGCACTCTACAAATGTAAGTAAAGTGTCATTAACAGTCTGAGTGCGTTTGGAGACAAGCACCTCCACACTTGTCCGACTCTTTTCTAGTGTCGGATTTGATTGGATAGTTAGTATCAAGTGATCAATGACGTCTGATTAAGGATTTCCTCTCTAGTTTTGGCTGTTCTTCGTAGTTATGACGATTTTATTTATATTTTTGACATTATCAGCCAATCAGAATAAGGCTACTGTGACGTTATAGAAACATCACCGTATGTGTAAAGTGTACCTCCTGCTGTTACGTTTGGCAACTTATCGCCAAACACCAGCGTCTATTAACGATTTCGCTTTTATTTTGTCATTACGTCTCGTTTGCTCACACGATAATAAATTACAATGATATAATTTAACTATAATACTATAACGATCATAATAATAACGATATATATTATATAATAATAATTATATTGACATGCAATAAATACAGTGGCTTGCCGAAACACAATTTCTATGTTTGGTTTTCTAATGAATCTATTAGCATTATAAATCAATAAATGATAGCAGGGCCCAGCTTCGCTGGGCGCTCGCTTCGCGAGCCGTTACTATTGTCAACTTGATGCAACTGAACCACATTTTGATTAAATCAGAAAAAAAAAGAAAACATTTTTTAGTGATTCAATAAACGATAACTTATTATACGGGGGTGGCCCCCCCCATTCCCGTGCGTCTGAGAATTTGTGGTGAATTATAATATAATAAATCATGTTTATCCCGTGCAACGGTTAAAAGAAAAAAATTAAATGTGATAAGAAATTAAACTTTTCAAACGAAGATGCTAGAAAAAAAAAAAAAATTGGATTTTTACGAAGGGACTCGAACTCATAACCTTCGTTTTAAGCGTCCCGTGAACTTCCCACTGCATCAATCCTGGTTGCCGAACTGAAGTTAAATTTAGAATATCCATTATTAAATGTCGCTAGGAAATATGGTGGCGCCAAATGGATCAAAAGTTACGGTAGCCTCGCGGTCTACTGTGACGTTTCTATGACGTCACAGTTGCTTGAAAAAAAAAAATAGCGCCAAAGCCACATGCAAAAGGTTACAAGGAAGAAAATCCTGATTTTACGTCTATGATCACGCACGCCCAATCAAATTCGACACTAGAACAGAGTCGGACAAGGATTGAGGCGCTTTCGTTTGGAGTGTTGTTTTATTTTCCAGTACTGCCATCTACATTTCAGAAGTGAAGTGTAATGATTGAATTACATATGTAATATTTGTAGGTCCGCTGTTCTCCGTGGCGTAACTTTTCAAAGGAGAGATCGGATCACATTCGCACCTCGAAGTTGGGAACCACAGAAAAACCAACTTCAGCCGACCTACACTGTGGCGACGGTGGGGTTCGAAACCGGGACCCAGTGATGCGAGTCACTATGACCACTCGACCACCACAATGGCACGAAGGTGCACCGCAAGGGTTTTCGCCATAAACGGTGGTTTTACCTGATTCCGAAGACCGAGTTACTCATTTATGTAGCTCAGACAATCTGGCCGTGACAAAAAATTGCTGACTTCTACTCTAATTTATACTCACTACAATCCAAACTTTTCATTATTCACAGTTTACACGATCAATGAAGAGTTTGGCGACATCCCCGCCAGGGTCGCCACGTACTACCACAGAGCCAATTCAGCTGATTTTCCAAATTCAACTGCTCAAGGGAACACTCAAGATCAGCTCGTGATACTCCATATTATACCGTAATTATACTGTATTCTTACCTCATCATTCACAATTTTATTCACAGTGCATAATAAATAACCACAATTCAAAATACTGAAATAGATCTAGAAGTACTGGAATAAAAAAATATATATATGAGTATGGAAAAGCGTTACCAGTTTTTTTGTACCCAGACATTACGTCTGGAGGAATCTGAAGCTTCTGGATATGCTCTTCGAGGATGGAAACCCACTTCTGCAGGGAATCCATCAACGCCCAGGGTTCAGTCATGGCAGCCATCAGTATGACGGTCGTATGAGCAAAGGTCTCTTCATTTAGCACGAACTTCAACAGGTTCTTGTACCACGGATCACCGTCGAGAATCCAAACGCCAAGTCGAGCATGATCTAATACACAAGGTAGAGAAGAAATTACAAAACCTTAACGACGATAAATCTATTTTTTGTACTTGATTAATCTTGAAACATTCGACTCTTACTGAGTCGAACATAAACATGGAAACCACCTGCTTTGATGTGCAGATAGATGCGCACTATTCGCAGCAAACCTATCATAAAATATAACCCGGATATCTATCAATCTAACTGAGCACAACTCCGGCTTATCGCCATGGGCAATTTACTACCGATTGAGTTGTGCCGGAAATGTGGGGGTACCTAACAGTCTGAGTGTGTATGTAGTTTCGTGTGTGGATATATAGTGCTACCATCTATATTTACATATTCATATATATTATATATATAGTATATATAGTATATTTATATACCTAGAGGGACCAACACCGAAAGTAGTTTTATTGTTTTGTCTCGATCTTGTGTATTTCCAGGCTTACGGAAACTTGGGCCCCTGACCATTTTTCGGACAAAAAGCCATTTCGCCTCCAACACGTTTCGTTCCCGGTACATTTCGCCCAAAGAAAAGGCTGAGTGAATGAGTAAGTAACCATATGTTTGGGTGAGTGATCAAATGAGTAAATGCGTAAATGATCAAGTGAGTGAATGCGTAACTAATCAAGTGAGTGAGTGGGTAAGTGACCAAATCAGTGAATTAGTGAGTGGGTAAGTGACCAAATCAGTGAATTAGTGAGTGACCAAATCAGTGAATTAGTGAGTGACCAAATCAGTGAATTAGTGAGTGACCAAATCAGTGAATTAGTGAGTGGCCAAGTAGTGGACGGGTTACCGATGTATGAAAGACTCACTAACTCGCTCATCAGCTCATTCACCCACTCATTTGGTTCTGTTCGGAACGAAATGTCCGAGGCAAAATGTCAGGGGCGAAACGTCCCGGGGACAAAATGTAACGGGCGAATTTGCGGTGGCGAATTTTCCGGGTCCCGTGTTTCCCGTTTCTTCTGGAGGCATCGCGAGAAAAGTTATCCATTTAAATTGTTTATGTGTTTACGAGAATTCACTCATCGGTTTACTGAGTAGCACAGAATTTTTAAAGTAGTATGACAGCATAGCAATCAGCGGTGTCAGATCCGGGGGTGCTGTAGCACCCACAGAATTCTTGATATGGGTCCGAGCTCCAACAGAATTGATTCAGAAATCAAAATTTCCTACATAATGCTCAAGACAATCACCCACAGGTTGGAAACACTTCCGACACCAATTATTTAATACAAAGTATATCAAATCACCGTATGATAACATCTGCAACGGTCAAAAGTAGAAGAAACAAAATGGCTTGAACATGCTATGTATAAAGTATATCAAGGGTTCCTGACTTTTTTCAGCCACAACCACAAAGCAAAAAACGATCACCTTCGCGACCAATGGGACTGTTTGTTCTCGAAATTAGTGTAACAAGTGAAACAATAAATGCTTTTATAGCAGGACGTGTACGTAGATTTATACGAGCCCCTGGCTGTTAGTAGGTTTGAACGATCCTTCTCGGAAGCCCTACAACCCAAATTTCGGTCACGACCCATAGATTAAGAACCCACTTTCGTTCCAACTGGATTCCCAACATCGAGGCGTGAATGCGAGCCGATCTTCATTCAAAATTCTCTCCAGAGAGTAATAGGCATACAACGGTAGAAATATTTTATCGGTACACTTCATTCGCTTCATTTCTGGAATATAGATGGCAGCACTGAAAATCAGTTACAATACTAGATACGCACTGACTGTTAGGTACACACACTCACACTTCCGGCACAACTCACTCGGTAGTAAATTGCCCATCGCGACAGACCGGACTTGTGTTCAGTTTGAAAAAAAGTAAGGTTTTTAGAACCCTGAAATACATAACACGAAAAGCTCACCGTCTCGATACTCGTCCTTGACAACGACGGGATGATATTCAAGTCCGGAACCTCTCTTCGGGTCGACATCGCCCAGGATCCTAGCGATCAGCGAAGTTTTCCCGGATCCACCATCACCTTGAATAATTCAGAGATACGAGTTAGTACGCAGTCCCTCTATCAAATGTTCATAAATATAAGAATTTAATACGTTTTTAGCGCAATAATTCAACTGTATATGAATCAGGTGAAGCTACACACGTCACAACAAGCGTATAAAAGTACTACTGGGATCGCATACATTCATATTGGGTTCTGACAAGCTTCAATGTTGCAAACATCATCCTTTTAATATACGGTCAGTCATTCCGGCCTTTATTTCATCAACCGTTCGTCGTAGAGGTACGGTTCAAATTTTAAAAAAAATGCTCAAAATATTGTTACGATCTATAGACGATAGATGGCGTGATTTGTTCGATGGCTCTCGGAAATAACAAAATCTGTTGATACCGGTTTCGGTATTGCGCAAAGGGATGCGATTGGCGAAGAATTGGTGGAGAGTTGGACAGTGGTTCCGCCAACTTGAAAACTGTAAAGTAGAATGTTCTTTTTCTCGAAGTTTCGACCGGAACTATAAGTATGAGGCGGTCACAAGAGGGAGGTTAGATGCCAGATTCCAGAATAAAGGGAGATTGGATGAAAAGTCAGTTGTGATTGAACTTGGCGAGAAAGTTGTTAGCTCTCTGATTAGCTTGTAAATGCGTGTAAATTGCTGTTCTGTAAACAAATCTGTGTTTGTCCGTCGAACCGCTTCTTGTTTTGCAATTTCGAAGTCTTGTGAAAAATTATACGGAACAACGGTTCAAAAATCCCCCCGTACCACTTCCGAGAGTGAAAATACCTTGTGCCACAAAATAAAAAAATCTAAATTTCTATACGGCGTTTCCTGCCCTTTAACTTCCAATTACAAATTTATTGCCGTGTCTCTCCTGAGGCCAAAAAAAATATTCCATGTTTTTAAGTGCAATATTCACTGGAATATTTGAGTTCAAAAATGGAGAAAAGTTGGAAAAAAAAACAGCATATAAAAACTAACGCCAACGCTTCATTTCCCTCATTTATGCTGGGGGTTTTATTTTTCAATTTCCCTCCGATTTTTGAATTCGAATATCTCAGCGAATATTTCACTTGACGACAAGGAATTATTTTTACGGTCTCAGGAGAGAGCCATTCTGTATGGCTCTTGCAGTCAAATTTTCTTTTTCTCAATAAACTGTCTCCGGCGCGTCTCCCTTTTGGGAGAAAATAAAACTGTTGAATATTGTATTTTATGTAAGCCTATAACTGCATGTAAAACAATGAAAAATTGTATCGATACGGAAAATTCAACCAAATAACGAAAAAAAAAAATATATATATATATATATAGTATACAATTGTGTAACGAAAAAAACACGACAGTGATATTGGCGGGGAAAATTCCTAGGATATCGCGCCAGAGTGTCGTTGCCAGGGACAGAGCCTGGGTCGTGTCAGAGTGTCGTTGCCGTTGCTATGGATTTTTGATAATGGTAACCAATATTTTTTATAATTTAAAAATTTTAAATAAGTAAACATCGGTTCAAAACGATGTTTTTTCAGTATTTTTTTCAAAATCGTAGAAAAAATTTAAATATTCTGTATAAAGGTCCATCTTAAACCTCCGATATATGAGAACTATATTTTGCGGCGAAGGAATACACTCTCTACCTTTCTCTTCACTGCAAAGTTAACCTGAAACAGACTACAGAAGTTAGGACCACGGAGAAAGCTGTACAAATTTTACCCCCTCCCCCAATTTGCTAGTTCCCTTGAGCACTCATTCCTCAAATTTACCGCCCCCGGGGAATAGTCCACTGAGCCAGCCGCCCTCCATAAATACGCCTCTGCAAACAGATCGCGTTATATTACATGAGTGGCTCTCTAACTTTTGCCAAACACGGCGGATGCTTCGAACTTGCCATTGTTCATAAACAGCTCGCTTGAATGATCCAGGAAACAACCACTTCAAAGCACTGAACAGGCAATAAGTGTCGCCATCTCATCGCGACGCGTCTGAAAAACTTCGGTGACGTCCGATGACGAAAGCTTTGAGAACCAAACTCGGCATGAAAACAATCGAGACATTAATTAAAACTGTTAGATTAATAATAAATATCTTTCTTACCCAGAATCAGTAGAGTCTTGTTTGGGCGAGACGTATTCGGAGAGCTCTTCTGAACTTGACTGAGGCTCTTGCGCCTGCATTAGGAAAAATGTACATGTTAGTCTCGAGTTGAATATGTTTTGTGTGTAACTATTTATTGTTTTGACTTGTAATGAAGCTCCGGAAGGGGCGGGGTGGTTCTGGGGAGCAGGAGAATTCGGTCGTGGGGTGTGATGTGGGTTTTTGGGTGGTCGGGTGGCTGCTGTTGTGGGACTTGGTTGAGGATGTTTAGTTGGGGTTGGGGGCGCGAACGTCCTGGTGGTGCCGGGCGGAGATGCTGTGCTATTGTTGGGTTGGGAATGTGAAGGATGCAGGGTGACACGAGAGAGTTGGTGAGGGGTGCCCTGGGGGGGTTGGGTTGGGTTGGCTTGGCTTGGGTTGGCTTCGCTGATACACCAGTAGGTTATCCCGGTACGTCCGCGGTCTTATGACCACTGTGCTGAAATTGCAATATCGATAGAGCCTGGACGTGCTCGGTTCATTCTGTATTCTGTTAGTCTCGAGCACTTTCTATGCCAGCTAGGCTCCTAGACTCCAACTGCCTCCCTATAACAGGCTCCAAACCTGTTGGAGGGAGGAGGGCAAGGGAGAGCCTTAAAGCCCCAAGAGGTGCATGTGAAAATTTTTTGTGAGGGCGGAGAGGAAGGAACGTACAAATTCACAGCCAGAAAACGAGTACTTTATGTAACACAGTTGAAGAGCCGCACTTACGCCGGGATTTCCTAGGAAAAGGTTTCCTACGGTGCGTGCAACCTGAAATCGCTGATTGGTTAAAAACCTGGAATTCGTGTTTTCTAACCAATCAGCGTTTTCACGCTACACACGGTGCAGGTAACCTGCTACTAGGAAAACCCGGCTTTCGAACAATGTCCGACGTTTTGGGGGGGGGGGGAAGAGGGCTCCCCCCTTGTCAGTCTAGTGTCACTCAAGGGATCTCTAAATGTGTCACGGATCGCATAAAAATTCTGGAACAGTGTCCCGGGTCATTTAAGTGATCTGAAAATGTGCCACGGGCCGCTTAAATGCTCTGGAAATGTACCACGGGTCACTTAAGCGATCTGTAAATGTGCCTCTTAGTTCATTTTTACAAAATTAGTTTTGAGGAGGGCAGGCCGCATCAGATAACCCCCAGGGCTATATTTGGTCAGCGGGCCAAGGGCTTTTATGCGATTTATCATTATATGGCTTAGAGGGTAGGTCGCAATGAATTTATTAAAGATAAATTTTGAATTCATAGCCTTCAAATAAATTAACAGAAATTGATTATAATTAACATATAAAAGTATTTTCTTCCGAAATTTTAATTAAAAAAATAAATTTTTGATCGTGGGGGGGGCACGACCCCCCACTATGCCCCCCCCCCGTGTGTCTATTGGTAATATTATGGCCATTCTAAGATTCAAAGGTCTCCTTGGAGTGTTGTTACAGCCTTTATCTCATCAACCGTTCGTCGTAGTGGTATGGCTCTAATTTTAAAAAATTCTCAAAATGTGACCAGAAATAACCCTGTACGAGTTTTGAGGATGAAAATACAGTATATACAAAATAAAAAAATGAAATTTTTATACGATCCTTCCCCTCCCCCCGTCCTCTAACTTCCAATTAGACAGTTGTTGCTCTTTATCTTCTGAGCCCAACAAACAAATTACATGATTAACTCCATTATTCCCTGAGATATTTAAATTCAAAAATCGGAGACCAGTCCAGGCTTAGGAGAATTTCATGGCCCAATACAAAAAAAAATGCGGCCCTCTCTAAAAATTTTTCATGTAGTTGCTCCCCGACTTACAAACTTTTCGAGTTACGAACATAACTCTTGAAATTTTGTTTTCACGAAAAGAACGAATTCTATCACACTCATTTTTTTCATTATTTCAGGAACGCGTCGATAGTCTGGATCGTAATCGAACACGATCCGTTGAGAGGGAATGACATTTAAATTAATTTTACAAAATTCACGAATTATTAATAATAATTGGCGCGTGGTCAACCTGCTGACACTTCATCGTGGCTCGAACCATATTGAACAGACATAAAGTTTTGTCATCATCTCTTCATCAAATATACGTTGCAATTCGATAACTTTGATCATTTTTCGAATTTTTTATTGATGTTTTTGTTTAATTAATGTAAATTAATAGAAGTAAAGGAATGAGGTACTAGAATTCCATGACCCCCACAAGAGTGGGGCTGACAAGCAGGATCGTCGTAATATCATCATAGGCCAAAGGAATTTTTGGGGACCCTACCTGAAAAATTCGTAAATTGAATCTGGTAACCCTATCTGAAGACCACATAATCCGTGTTTTCACTTATTTGTTCCATCATCCATATTGTCCAAATGTTTTTGTGGAAAGAAATAATTATTTTTTTCTACATAAAATCGATTGTTGCCAATGTACGAATTTTGTTTACGAAATTTTCGTCTCATAAAAAAATTTCACGCCAAAAAATGACAAAGAATCTCTCTTTCATCATCGCATGAGTTGCCTGAAATTTCGAGATTAAATGGCAGCACCAACAGTATATAAATCAAGCCTCCGGAGAGAGTATGACGTCAGCGGTCTCAGCCTTGGCAGTGCTAAGAACTGTGTCCCCCCCCCAACATCTTTTGTCGGAACATCACGTGACTCGGCGAAAACAAACACCATCCCCCGTTATTTTCTTATGGCATAAATAGGAGTTTAAAACAATAAATTAAAAAATAATTTCAGCATGGACGAGATAATTCCAAAATTAATGAAAGTTATAATTTTAGCATTAATGGAAGAAAATATTCTATAATTAATGTAAGAGATAATTACAGCATTGATGAAAGTGATAATTCCAAAATTAGTGAAAGAATTAATGAAAGAGATAATAAAAAAATTAATGAAACATAATTCCAAAATTAGTGAAAGAATTAATGAAAGAGATAATAATAAAATTAATGAAACATAATTCCAAAATTAGTGAAAGAATTAATGAAAGAGATAATAATAAAATTAATGAAACATAATTCCAAAATTAATGAAAAAGAGATAATTACAGAATTAATGAAAGAGATAATTCCAGAATTAATGAAAGAGATAATTCCAGAATTAATGAAAGAGATAATTCCAGAATTAATGAAAGAGATAATTCCAGAATTAATGAAAGATATAATTCCAGAATTAATGAATTAATGAGATATAATTTCAGAATCAATGACAGAAATAATTCCAGCATTAATAAAAGAAATAATTTCAGCATTAATGAAAGAAATAATTTCAGCATTAATGAAAGAAATAATTTCAGCATTAATGAAAGAAAGAAATCCAGAATTGATGAAAGCAAATAGTTCAGAAGTAATGAAAGAAATAAAATAATTACTAAAGGAAATAAAATTCCAGAATTAATGAAAGAATATTCAAGAAATAATGAAAGAATATTCAAAAAATAATGAAGGAAAATTCAAGAAATGATTCCAGTATTAATGAAATAAATAACTTAGTCTTTTTTCGCCTTTAGATGAGTTCTTCTATCCTGTTTTTAAATCTTTAAAACCCAATATTTAGAGACCGAACTGTACATTTCTTTGGAAAAATTGCCAGGCGGAAAGTTTGTTTTTACCGGTTCACGGGATTTCCTTGCATTTGATGTCGCTGCAGTCGCGGTGGCTGGATGCTCCCTCCTGTAATATTGTATATAATCTCTGTCGTCTGCTTCTCTCCAGGTTACTTGTTTTGGGCGTCTCCTTAGGTCCTGAAAAAATTACTGAACTGGCAGTTCAAACTACCAGTTCTGTTTGTGAGCTTAGCTTGTAGGGAACCGACTTCTTCTCTGTCGTCTGCTCATTAAGAGGCTCTTTGTTTTGGACGTCTTCTTATGCTCAAATAAAATAACCGAACTTAAAGTTTAAATTTCCAGTTCAGTTCACGAGCTTTGTTTATAAGGAGCTGAGCGGAATAAAGAATATAGTTTTTTTACTTTAAACTTCATCGTCACCACGAGTCACTTTTAAATTTGAGATCAGATGGCAGCACATTACTATAAAGTGGAGTGTGGAAAAATTCACTTTTTACGATCTTACCTGTCGTCTGCTTGTGTGGATCTCCTTTGTTTTGGATGTCTCCTTGGGTCATGAAAAAATTACTGAACTGGAATTTTGATCTTTCAGGTCAGTTTGTTTATAAGGAGCGTAGCTGAATGAAGAATTTCGTTTTTTTTATACCTGAGCTTCTCGTCATCACCACATAAGGCACTTCTGATTTTGAAAGTAAGTAGCAGCACCAACAATATTTTTAAAAATGAATTTCTTAAAGTATTCTAGAGTATTAAATTAATTTCAATTCCCTTAAAATTGTTAGTGCCATTGTGAATTCGCTGGAAATTCTACAAGGTGGAAAAAAAACTACTTTGGCGGAGTCACCCGGTATATACAGGTTTTGTCATTGCGTAACAAAGTGACAAAACTGTTCATGTGAACATAATAATGATTCATTATCAGGATTTAAACTTCATCGGAAAATAAAAATAAGGGGCCATTCAAGTATTACGTAAACAGATTTTCAGCCATTTTTGACCCCCTTTCCCCCCCCCCTCGTAAGCAAAACACTGATCACCCTTCCCCCCCCCCCCCGTCAGCAGCTTAGAATATATTTCATATCTTCAAAAAGGGGTGGTTGATGACGTAAGCCACCTTCAACCCCCCCCCCCCCGTCATCAAAATTCAGCAAATCCGAAACCCCCTCTTACCAGTTTGTTGAATTTTAATTTCGATAAGGTGAAAATCTGATATTTCGTTGGATGACAAGTTACCTTCAAGTGGCTTTTTGGTTCATAATGTGGCCGCTCTCTCGAGGGCGAACGAAGCAACATGCGAGTTGGCTTAAACACAACACAATATTTCGCATAATAGCCTGTACTATATTTAATATACAAGGCGCATAGGTAACGGGGCATATGGCATTTTACTGGCGAACCATTGGTCCTAGAGGCATACTTCCAGTTGGAAAAAGTACCCGAATAATGTGTAGTACTCAGATATTTGATTCATGTTGCCAGGGGTTATATAGTTATTAAAATAAAAATATTAACTTTTTATGTGGACACCCTGTGCCCCAAAACCCAATTGGAAAGTTGTTTCCCGGTCTTCAACAAAAAAATTGATCGTTTCTAAGTGCAATATTCACCGAGATATTCGAAGAACGTTGGAAAAAAAACCATAATTAAATGCGAGGAAACCATTTTACCCGCATTTAATGCTGTTTTTTTTCCGAATTTCCTCAATTTTTCGAATTCGCATATCTCGGTGAATATTGCACTTAGAAACGTGAAATTATTTTAGTTGTCTTCGGAAAAGACAGAGCAACAACTTCTTAATTTATTTTATTTTATAACTAGACAACCCCTTGCAACATGATTCACATATCTGAGTTAGACACGTGATTTGGGTACTTTTTCTAGTTGGGTATGTCTTTAAGACTAACGACTCGCCAGTAAAATGCCATACGCCCCGTTACCCATGCAGTCTGCATACGCACGTAAAAGAATAGTTTGAGACGAAATACAGTCGACTCTCGTTTTAACGAATACCGTTATAACGGGAAAAAATATCGTTTTAAGGAAAACTTTTCTAATGCCCCGGATAAGTTTACATAGGAACAATATAAAAATCTGAAATTCTTTTGTAACGAAATTTCTTTATTACTCCAGTCTCTTGGAGTTCATTATAAGGGGGGTTGACTATATTCCCACCAAAAAAAATCTGATATTTTTCCACTAAAGTAATTGAACTTTTGCAATTTGATCTGAAAACAGTCCTTTTTATAGTGATTATGGCATTTTTACTTTTATAAATTTCGGAAGGAAACAAAAGGAGGAAAGGGTGGGGAGAAAAAAAGAAAAATGGCCAAGAGGGGCTCTGTTGTGCGTGAATGCCATGAAATTCCACTTGTGCGCAAGGGGATTCGGGCCTCACTCTCAGTTTTACGACAAAATTTCGCATTTATGAGACGTTTGACTACGGTCACGATTAATGTCTATATATAGCTTTCAATATTAAAATATTTCATTTATACGAAGTACATAATTTCAATTATTTGACATTTTCATTTTGACTCGATCTACAAATCTTTGGCATTTAGACATCATTTCTATCTATCAAATCCACGAGATTTTTGCAGATTGTGAAAAATGCGTCGCTGAATTGGTTTTGCATGCGTATTTTCAACACTAAAAACCACAAATTTTAGGTTGAGTGATACAAAGATACGCATTGAGCCGGTCGGTTGTGGACATTTCAAAGTGAAGACTTACGTGAGAATTTATTACACGTTTCTGAAAAATCAGCAGATGCCCTGACTCTCAAATAAACGGATTTCAATTGCTTTAAATGTGGTCATACGTCATTTTAGAATTTTCTTTTCTAATGTCCACAACATTGTTCTTGCAGTATAGGAAAATTGCATTGAAATTATTTGGGATGTTGCAGGCCAGCAGCAGGCTTACGTAGTAGGCAGTTAATAGGAAGCATTACAGTATAGATTAAAAAAAACTTTAAAGATGTGGTGTCAATCTTAGTCCTACTAAGTCCCAATACATTATCTGCTTGGATTGCATATAGACAGTGCCGTCTTAAGGCATGGGCCCACCCAGGCACGGCCCGGGGGCCTCAAGAGAAGAGGGGACCTCACAAAAATTAGATCTTGTTGAAAATTTTGAGAATTTGCCTACTAGGGCCTCACAGAAATCACTTGGCCCGGGGACCCATGATGCTCTTAAGACGGCCCTGCATATAGAAACCAATTAGCAAACCAAATGACGTTAAGACCGTCTTAAATATGTTTAAAATCACGTTTTTCCTGTTAAATTGAAAGGAATGGCATATGAACACTTGCGATTGAGACACAAAAGCAAATTTATGCAATTACAGTTTCTTAAGTTATACGGCAATGTAGTTTTAAAAAATGTAATTTCGCGGGTATTTTTCTTCATGTATGATTTGGTCTCTTGGATCGAGTTCGTTATAACTGAATTCGACTTTATTTCTTTTCAGTGGAGGCAATGGGTTGGCACAGCCCCCCCCCCCAAAAAAAATTCATAAAAAATACCCCAGAGCAATCATTCCTTATTCGATTGTTATAAATATATTCCCCATCAGACCACTCAGGTTTAGAGGCGTCGCGAGTTCGATACCCGGTTCGTCCTTGTCAGAAAACTTTCCTGACATACGGGTACAACAAAAAATGACGACTTGACCGCAGCACAAAATTGCTGAGTCCCCCATCGAGGGGGTTAGCGCACCAACCTCTCGATGAGTGTAAGAAAGAAGCCTGCCGTTCGGAATCGGCAATAAACTGTAGGTCCCGGTCTAATTAGCCCTCGTGTGCAGAAAATGACCGTGGTGCGACAAAAATGATCAATGATCAGACCTCTCAGTGCCGGTTGAAGATAGCTTTCAGCTAAACTAGATGGCTATCCATTTGTAATTGCATGAAAACGATGGGGACTTTTTAAAAGATTTCATTTTTCACCCATCTACTTCTTGGATTGCATTTACTACCAGCACTCAAAAGAATGTCAATGAATGGCCAACAAATCTTTGTCTGTTTTCTTTATGGCAGCCCTCTTTGAATGAAAAGTCTTCGAACACACACAACACGTTCTGTCTTTACAGTTACTTCATTTTGCTTAAACCTCTTCTATAGTTTTTGTCAGGGCCTACTGTCACCCCCAAAGTCGTAAACCAACCGAGATTACATGCAACACTTTTTTTATTTCCTTCCTCATGTTAATGTTACTTGAATAGCGGAAAAATTGAGAAAAATATATTCTATGCATTTTTTGTTTCAAATTAAATTTTTTTTAGCCAGAGTGACTTAAAAAAATTTAATTCCACAAACTTCTTCGTGGCCCCCGTATCAGTAGCCGTGGCTCCCCTTTTGCCAGATTTCCATCCGTGCCGCCCCCCTCCCACCCCACTGGAATATCCTAGGCCATATGGCCCCCGGTTGAGAACCACTGATCTAGAGGTTCCACTGTATACAGTCCTACATAAGCATGGCTACCTGAAACGAATTTTACCTTAAAGGGAAACAGCGAGAAACGAATTTGAAAACAGGACACCATGAAAGTAAATCGCTTCGAAAACTATGAATGCTTCAATAAATGACCACTTCATATTTGTTTTCATGTTGAACTCATTAAAATTACGTACCATAAATTGAATTCATCGGTTTCCGCGAAACCTGCACCAGACGATCCTTCCGCAAACATACTCGTTGATTGCCTTTGCAACGGCTGATTCCCAACTGTTTGAATTTTGCGCTTGAAATAGCATTTCTTAGATGTTGCACGAGGATGTTATTGAGGCAGTATTTCTGTATTTCAGTGCCATCGTGTGACATCATCAGGCTGACGCATGCCATATCTTTACCTTTTTTTGCAGTATATCCAATGAGGCTTTTCGAATAGACGTCATAATCATCATCAGCATCACTCCTGAGGGACTTACACTGGATGATCCCCATAAAGATCAATGTTAAAATTGCCGATTTTAGTGTAGAAATGCGGAAATTTAAAAGGGGTTTTCCACCACATCAGTAATTTTAAAAATTTAATTGAATCTTTGGTTTTCGAAATATTGAGTTTGCTTACGAAGCCCACAAAATTAAATATAAAGTAATGAGCCGTAATGAGCCAGACCCACTTTTGAAAGTGGATATTCATGCAATAACATTATACAAATACAACGCCACAACAGGCAAATTGCCCAACAAGGTGGCTGACTTAAGAACATCATGGATCCCGAGCCATTTTTTACCCTACCTACTACTGCTACACCACACTGACACAGGGGGGGGGGGGGGAAGAGTACCATGGGTGCTCGCGAGCAACAGGTTTAAGATAGCTGGTACAGCAGCTGAGAAAATGGTTCGTGGGGCAGTGGTGGTTGGCTATATCAGGGCTGGACAAATTGCATTGCAAAAAAAAAAAAATCTAGACACCAGAACAAAATTTTAGGTGCCAAAAAAAAATTTACCTGAAGGAAAAAGGTCCAAAATAATAATGCTTTTGACTTTTTCAGGACATAGTGATCCTCTTTAATTTTGGCAAATACGATGTGATAAATTCCAAAAACTCTGTCTGTGGCTGCAATTTAGTAACTACCCAAAGAAAATTTTAGGTTCCAGTACCAATTTTTTATTTTTAGTAGTCAAGGCGACTTGATGACAGCGATTTGTCCAGCCCTGGGCTATACGAACCAAACTTTTTTTACTGGTTTATTTAAATCAGCAACAAAACTAATTACAAAGACGAAAATCATGTTCACAGTATAGAAAATGTCTCAAGTTTTATAAGTTTCAAAATATACACATATATTTACATACACACATTTGCTAGATAAGAAAAATGTAAATGCAAGACAATAATCAGAGATTCTTAGAGACTAATAGACATTGAAACCGCGCATTTTTTTTTACATGTTTGAAACATTAAATCAATCATTGCGATGTGAAGGAACTGAAAAACAGTAACTACAATGCTTTTAATAATCCAAATTTCTTTTAAATTAATAAATATAATCACAGGGCATCCATTCAAACTAAATTAGGTTCTGGAAATTGTGCTTAGCAAGTTTGTAGCGACCTTTTTGTTTCACACTTGACGGCATATATTAACCTTTTTTTCAAGTAAATATGTAATATTTAAAAACAAGAAATATAAATAATGGAAATTCATTGATCTCATTAACTTTGAGTGATGCTATGTGAAACAGTTTACTATTGTTGGTTGTGTATGTTTGGGATGATTTTATCCTTAAAATCTCAAGACCCACTGGAAGAACAAGGACAATTGCAATCCCCAAACCCTGATATTTAAAGCTTTGATGTTGGAATAGAAACAATTCTAGATTCTCTGCTGGAAGTTCAACCGTTCGGTGCCCTGAATCAATATCTGCCACTTTCAAGGCCAATATGGGCAAACAGATGGCAGCACTTCGAAAAACATGCACCACTTGGACATCATAAATACATCAGACACACACAAACGACTTTCCTTAGCATGTATTGTGTAACCATGGAAAGATGGGCTCTGACCTTGTATGACCTTCATCACGAGAAGGGTCCACTGTTTGGTAGGGAGAAATGGAAGAGGGAAGAGAACTCCAGCAGCAAATCCTGGGAGATGTTTGGTTTCTTTCCCCACCCATCATTTCTCCCTACTGAAGAATGGATGCACTATATTCGTCATGAATGCCCATACAAAGTCATAAGCCATCTTTTCATGGTGACACTATATCAGTTCGTATGAAATCCCTCAGAGGAATGTTTACCAGTTGCATATGCTGTTCAGTAGAAAAGTAGCCTTGTGTCGTTTCTGGAATTTGATCTGTGTATCTTTCACTTGATGATGCAGGTTTCTGCAAAACTTATCCTTCTTGTCTTCTCCAAAATCATCATCAGAATTCCATATCTTTCATGTACGCTAAATCAATCGAGCATCAATGCATCAATCGAGTGAACTCAACTATGGCTGTAATAGGGGTCAATGAGGTAATTGAAATGAGGTGAATTGTGTGTGAAATTGAGGGACCAGATCATATATTCTGGCGCCCAAGTGGTGCAATGGTAAGTTTGTACCATTGCTCATGGTAAGTTTGCTCATCTTTTATCATGAAGGTTACCATCAAGGTGCACAGTTTCGAATCTGGGAAAGAACATTCAAAACAAGTATTATACCTACCATGCCTGGGACGACCACCAATAGATGGCGGCTTCATTTCACACCGAACATATACACACATGCAGCACCACGGTGGTTACAAGCAAAAAGGCTGAAGATGTTTCTCCAGTCAAGAGTGTTCTACATTCATTTTTATAGTCAACCTTGCTCAGAAGAATTAAATTCATATCACCCCCAGCTAAGCAAACTCACAAGGTCTCATGTTGTAGCTGTAGTTTCTACAGCCCCACTGATCTGCTCCAGCACCTTTCAAAAAGAGTGATACTCATCTTTTTAAAGAAACATTTATTTTAACCTTTACAACTGCTGATTTTTTTTTTACATGCTGTAGCATTCTCTCAACGTCTTTGTCATGATGCTAGGTATTTAACACATAATTTTACTGCACCTAGTTTATAAAATTAATTCATGAAAAGTAATTTGGATAAACGAGGCTCAAGTGATCAGGGACTTACTTTACTATGATTGAAATAAAACATGTGAAGCCGCAAGATCAGGGAAATTACTACAGAACAAAGTTTGGAAATTCCAGCTGCATATAAGCAATGCCCAATTAGCAGTTACCCAAACACATATATCAAGGAAAACATCATTAAAAATCAACTGCAAAGTATACTTCCCATTACAAAGTTTTCAAATAATATGTGGTTTCTTTTTTAAAATGTCAGGTTTTTCTTTTGTGGGATTGTATACATAAAAAATATATAATATAACTGGACTGTATAAAATAAATGTTTTATGCAGTCCTCAATGTGCTAAAACTTCCAATTAGTGAAATGTAGATCATGCTCTAGAAAGTCATGTGCAAAAAAAAAAAAAAACCACATTTTTTCATTTTTTATGCAATATTTGTCAAGATATTTGATTTCAAATTTTTCAGCTTTCATTGCAATGATTGAGGATGTGGTTCGCAAATTTCAAAAACATAAATTCAAAGTATAAAAATTCTTTAAAAAATATGTAAAATTGTTCCATTTCGACTGAAAAAGTAAAATAGCTTCACTCTTCATGCCTTTCCAGTCAAGTGTCAAGTTGTTACACAAAATGAAACCATCTCGATCAAAGGAAAATAATCTTCATCACATCCCACCCCCCCCCCCCAGATCCACACTTGCTATTGATTTGAAGTTGGAGCACAAGCAGCATTTTACGCAATTTAATTCTATCTGCTGATTTTTTTCATTTCACTTCTGGGTCATTGAAAGGTTGAATAATTTATTACAATTTTGTCTGAGATGGATGAAAAATATTTCTTTTTTCACAATGAAATAATCTAAACAAAATAACTGATAGTTGAGAACATTTAATTTGTGCACAAACCTTAAAATGGAAATTCTCTAGCCAATACAAACACACTAACACAGCAATAAGTCGCCAAAACATTGTAATTTTTTATCTGTAATATCTTGATGAACCACTGCCTTTAAACGTATGGAACTTTCTAAAAATTTGACTTTCAAAACTGGTTTTACATCTCAGTAATTAGAAGTTTTAGCACAAAAAGAGCCTCTATAAAAATATTTATTTTTTAATTTTTTTTATGCAACCTTCCAAAAACGTTATGACATTTTAAGCTGCATGTCATTTGAAAACTTTTTGTAAATTCGTAAATTGAGTATACTTCTAAAATCAATGGTTACAGATATAGTAATTACCTATGGACAAATAATTTGAAAACACCCTTGCATTATAACATCAACAAAATCCTTAGGATTGGATTGGATTTTATTGGTGCAAACAAAACCCTTATGAATATGATTATGAGGATTCAAGCAAACATATGTCTACGATTGCAAAATATAATCATAAGCTGTAATACAAAAGACTACCGGTACACCTTTGCTTCACTAAATGCAAATGAAACAAGAAACAAAAGGAAAGAAAATCAGCATGCTCCTTGTGATACAATCGATTACAAAACACCATTTAAAATAATAATATAAAAAAAACATCTGATTGATCTATGTAAATTTTAATCAGTTTGAATTTTTCTAAATACTGATAAAAGTGCATTAATTATATGAAAAAAAAAACCTGTACAAAAAATCTCCTGCAGATGTAGTACTGTATGAGTAACATCAGGGTAAAAAAAATGAAAACTTCATTCATCTACAAAAAATTCTAGAAAGTGTACATTTTTCCATATTCCACCAGTGGCACAGCATACTGCTAACAACACAGATCTTTTAGACATTCTTCTAGTTTTTTCCTTGCCATATGGACTTTTTCTTCCTGTTTTTTTATATCTTCCTCCGTGACAATGATAGCCTGAAATAAATCAATCAATTTATTGACTATATCTATATATATAAAATTGATTTTCTGTGTGTCTGTGTGTGTGTATGTTCTCTATACAAATCTACAATTTTAGATCGATTGTCGCCAAATTTTGCACATATACCAAATGGGACCCGACTTGAACGATAGGCTACTTTAAAATTTCGTCAGACCAGGGCAAATGCCCTAAATGGGCAAAAAACTGTCCGGCAACAATGGTTTTTGGGCCTCAACAATCACTTTCCGAACGTTTACATTGGTTACCGTGGTTCCCTAGCAATGCGTTTCAGACGTGTATATGCCTTTACAACGGTTTGTCACTTCTTTAATCCTGTTAGTATATGTATAATAGTTTATGCCTTTATAATGGTTTGCCACATTTTCAATATACTCTCAGTAATGAGGCTTTTTGAATAGACGTCATAATCATCATCAGCATTGCTTTGAAAGTCAGGAAAAGGGTGAACCTCATAGAAATCAGTGCTAAAATTGTCGATTTTACTGTAGAAATGCGGAAATTAGTGGGATTTTCCGCCCCATCAATAATTTTAAAAATTGTATTGAATTCTCAATTTTTGAAATATTGAGGTCGCTTAGACATATACGAAGCCCAGGAGATTAAAAATGAAGTAATTAGCCGGACCTACTTTTGAGTTAGACATTCATGCAATAACATTGATTTCAACCATTTATTTATGTCTTCTGAAGCATGAAAATTAATATCTCTGTATTGTCTATTAATATTCAACTGCATAAATTCATATAGTTTAGGATGTTTTAAAACGAATTATGGGCCCACAAAATACATCGAAGAAATTCCACAGCTTCAATTAAGCATTTTTGAAAGCTGAAACAGGCAGATGGATAAATTAAAGTTCAGGGGGGGGGGATCGAAATACCTAGCGCCCCTTAAAAAAAGGAAAAAAAAATATATTCGTTTCTATGTTTCTTTAAATCTAGATTTGTTTATTTCATGAAGTCGCTCAGGAAGTCGTCATATTGGTTAACTTAGACACGGTTTGCATGTCCCTCAAAGAAAGAGGGAGATATCACGTGATCCAAACAGCCTCATGGAAGAAAACCCGGGCAGCGCCGGGTATTATAGTTAGTCATTAATAAACAAGACATATTGGGTTGTTTTACACAAGGTATGCCAATTTAAATCATGGTTTAAATCATTGATTTGAATCAAAACATTTAAATTTCATTTTTCTCTTTTGCATTAATTTCAATGATATTGATGTAGAAGTGACCCAGTATGGTATGCATGTTATTGAATGTGCTCTTGATTAAATATGTTTTTGTATGAGACATTTTGGATTAAAAGAAATGTAGAAGAACTCTGGTAAGAATATACACTTATAAATCTAACTTTCCTAGATACAGTGCAAAAAGATAGTTGTTCTATTTCCAGGTTTTATGCATGGAAAAAATTTGTGCATGAGAAAAATATATAAAGAGCTAAAGGTAGATATAACTGCATTAAGTATTTATAATGTCTTTCAATTAGGGAACTTGGGTCTCCCTTATAAAAAAAGTAATAATTTTTGTATAAAGCTTTGAATTCTATGCCCTAATTGCTGATTTGAAATAGATGTTGTACCAACATAAATACCATTGGAGTTGAAATTTTAATGAAAAAAGTGAAGCGGTATAGAGTTTGCTCGTTTTTTTTACCAAATCTGTCAAAGAATGAAAAGTGTGAATTATTGAGCAACGTCATGCAAGTCTGAAACAGAGATCATGATAAATGCATCCATCAATTACGTAAGAAACAATCTGGTCCATAGAATATTTTTGATTTAGCTGATGCTGAATGATCCTTTGGTTGTACATCGATTGAATCCAGAAACCTGCAGCATATTTGATATTGAGTTGCCCCCTAGGCATTCACTTTGAAAGGGGGGGGGGGGGGAGTCCTCATAAATAAAAGCACCTTTCTCTGCAAGAAAAATGTCAATCTATGAAGTTAATTTAGGATCAATTACACCTTTCATGTTACATAAACACAGATTTTTAATGTTCATATCTCTTGCTCGTAGTTTGTTTATTATTAAAATTCTTAGGCCTATTGTTTTTCTGTTAGTTGATATCCCAGAAAATTTTCAATTAAATATTAAGGGGTAAATTTTTTAGGCATAATAGACGGCTATAAATTTAACTCACAAGCATTAGGGGATCATACTCTGTATTTTAGGGATTGTAGGTACTCAGGATTGTAGGGGATTTTAGTCTTCATACCCCTCCCCCAAATTATCATTTTATGCTTTGCTGTCAATTGCATCTTATCGAACATCGACACAACGTCATATGTCACTGTAGCCAGATGACTGGTTAAGAATAAAAATAAAAGAATCATGTTTTTTTTTACCACAAGCTTTTTTCAATGAAAAGGAATTTTACACATGCAAGGTTTGTCTCAAAAGTTTTACTTATGTTATCACCAAGCAAAAAATAGTGGTAATGAAAATTGCATTTAATATCATCCAAAATAATCAAGTCACGCAGCTATGCCCTTTAGTGTGTAACTGTAAAAGTTTTTTAAACATGTTTTACAGTCATTAAGAGCTGTCAAATTCTTGTGCTTCGCATGACAGCATGCATCAGATGCAACAGGACTGTCCTTGCCATGCACAGGCCATTCCATGGTACGAATAATTTTCTCAAATTCATGCAGAAAAAATTCCCATAACATTATCTCCCCCCCCCTCCCCCCATTAATGAACATTTTTAATGAAGTCTGGTGGAATAGGGCTTAAATTACACTCTGGAATGACTACATACAAAATTTTCCGTTCTCAGAAAGGGAAAGCCATGTTGTCAAGGGATCTCATTGCGTTACATATGCCTTTATTGATCAGGATAATCAATATGATAATACAAGATGACATTGCTTTATTAATACAAAAAAAGGGAGAGAAAAACATTTTTTTTCTTTTTCTATTCCACGAGTGTGGAACCCATAAAGGCTCAGTGCCATGCGCTGCAGCACTTTTCACACATCACTGGGGGAAGGGGGACTCTGAACACAGAACAAAATACTAAATAGAACTTGGTTGATTCTTTGGTTGAACTTTTGGAAAGTTCTATATATTTGCAATTTACAGTAAATTACAGTAGATAAATTAAAAGAGCCGTAACGTCATGTCAAAAATGAGAAGCAATAACTGTTGAATGCTCTGCGACAAAATCTTGTAAAAATGTTGTATTTGATTCATGCAGTGCATACGATTTGTAATCAGAAAATTATACAAAGAAATGGTGCAACATCCTGATATGCTCACGTCTTTACTGCACAAACTTAACATACATCTCCACAGACAAATATGAGAAAAGAGAAAGTAAAAAAAAATTTATATAGAAAAAAATGTTTTCATTCACCCCATAAAAGGTCCGTTGAATTTCTTTGTTGTCTCAAATCTGCACACATACTTGGGCATAAATATTGTGTCCAAAACATTGGATAGGTCAATTGAAATATTAACCAATACATAACAGAAAGCAATTTCTTACTTGAACAAGTGGCTGTTCGGGATTGACGTACACACCAGGATTATTTTCCAGCACATTCTTAGCACCTGTTTGTCCAACAATCGGCTGACCACTAACATGAAGCGCAGTTGCTATACTTCGCAATAGTGTCTCTTCAGTCAAATCTGGACCAACACCTAAACATGGATTAAAAATAGGCTACCCATATTAGCAACTCTAGAAGCACCTCGAAAATATATCTGCATATAGGAAGTATGCATCTTATTAAATCAATAGATCTTGAGTGTGGCTTGTGAAGGATAAATTAGAATCATAAAAAGAAACATGAAGTGGTGTTATTGATACCGATGAAAAAGATTGAAGATGTGGACAGCAGAATGCAGGTGACTGGTCAATAAAGAATAAATTTGACAGAATAAATAGGAAAATTTGACAGTAATAAATAGGAAAATTTGACAGTAATAAATAGGAAAATTTGACAGTAATAAATAGGAAAATTTGACAAATAAATAGGAAAATTTGAAAAAGGCAAATTTACAAGTAATAAAAAAAACAGTTACTGTGTTGGTCCCCCACATCCTAGAGCAGGGCCCCCTAGGCTGGTAGCTTTGCCCTCCCAGACCAGACTTTCATAGGCCTCTTTATGATAGCGTGAAAAAACAAAAAATCATAAGAATCATCCCAGACCTAGAGCCCTGTCAGTCCTACTCTTGGAGGGGCCATTGTTACTGTTTAGAGGCTTTACGGTAATGTGTGTAGAAAATGGGAAAACACTTGTAGAGAATGAACCCAAGAGTTTGTTTTTTATCTATCATTCTAGACACAAATGTCATTGATTAAACTAATGGGCTTATAACTAAGGGAGTTTGATATGGAATGAAGCCTGTTTTAATCTGAGTGAACGAAAAAATATACACACCTCTCATACTTTTTGGCAGCTCAAAATTATTAAAGGCTTCTTCGTCCATATCAGATGCTTTCAATCCTTGTAGTCTTTTCTCCCAAAATAACTAAAAGATATTAAAATCATGTTAACTGAGTGAAATTTAACTTGTAGAATTCTTGCTATGCGACACTCTAAGAAAATCATAAGTTATATTGCAGAGGCAAAAAAAAAATCTGGTATAGGAAGTGGATAAGAAACACATAAAAAACATATATTCCCTTTAATCCAGAACTTCAAAAACGCCAGTTCGCCATAGCAACTAGAAAGTTGGCATCGATGCCTAAAACTTTTTATGTCTTAAGTCTGAGAACATGACAAAAATTTTCAGAAATTATGTCAGCATGTCTACAAACACTTTTCTTTTTCAAACCAAGCACATCGCAGGTCTATCGCCATGGGCAATTTACTACCTACTGCAGGGGTTCTCAAACTTCCCCCCCCCCGAGGCACACCTTTCCCCCATTCAATGCTTATCCACAAGCTCTGCCAGCTCCCCAGAGCTGTTTAACAGAGAATATTTTTGAAGTCTTTGTCAGGGTCACTGTTCCGTGCCGCCCCTGACAAAGGTTGGAGGCACGCAACACAGTTTGAGAACCCCTGACCTAGTGAATTGTGCCAGAAGTGAGTGAGTGAGTGAGTGAGTGTGAGTGTGTGTGTGCCTAACAGTCTGAGTGTGTATCTAGTGTTGTGTCTGATTTTTCAGTGCTGCCATCTATATTTCAGAAATGAAATATAATGACCGAATACCTGTGCTATTTGTAGGCCTGTTGATCTCTGTGGCAAAGACATTTTAACGGGTAGATTGTCTCACATTTGCACCTCGAAGTTGGGAACACAGAAAACCAACTTCAGACGACTATCACTGTGGCAACAGTGGGCTCCCGCAATGCGAGTCGGTCACTATAACCACTCGACCACCACAGCAGCTGTCCACAAACACTGAAAGAAATTGTTGGTCCTGGACAGGATAAGGGGAGTAAATATCATTTTTTCGCCTGTGTGTTTCTAAAAAAAAATGTTCAGCTCTTAAGATATTTAGGTGGTGTTCAAATTATTTTTTTGCTTTTATTTGTCAAGCCCTAACTTTTAATCTCATACTTCCGTAATAAATATTACATCTATACAGTGGAACTTCAGTTTACAAGCATCATTTGTTTTGTAAATGTGCTCATAATCCAAAATGTTCTCAACAAAATGTGCTTGATCATTTCCCTGACCTAAACTCTTAAAAGAAATCTAAATCTTAAGCTTCAGTGTGTTTCCAGAGTCACAGTTTTTCCATTTCCAGAATTTTTCCCAGACTTCTATCAAGCATTTGTACATATTTCACTGAATTTCCGGGTCGTTGGAATCCCTGCAAAACCTTCATATATCAAAGTAAACTTCTCCAAGTTATATGTCGAGTTGCAACCATAGGTCTTGGCACCCATAAGGACAATTAAATTCTGTCTTCCCCCACAATGCTTTCATATACACTCATCAGAAGAAGTCTAGTGGATTTACGTCCAGTGAGCATTGAGACCATGCCACAGACCCACCATGTCCAATCCACCATCCAGGATATCTAGCATTCAGTCGGGCAGCAGTGCTAAAGTGTGTTGGGGCTCCATCATGAAAAAATGGCAAATGATTTGAGACTTGTGCTTGTTTGACCCGGTTTTTAAGTTTTACTTTTCTGATTCTCCAAGTGGATTGTGACATATGGCCTTAGAATGAGGGGAAATTATAACTCAGAACCTATCTTGTGATGTAGTAGCCGAAAACCTGAACATTACCGAAGATGATTCTGAGCTTCGGCTGTTACATTACAATAAGAGAGAGGCAGTCTATTTTACACATTCTATCATAAGAACAAAAAGTAAATAAAACAATAGCATGACAAATAACAGCAATTAAACCACAAATAAACAAAGAAAATTTATGAAAAGAATTAAAATGAATATAAAAATTGAAAACATGTCACAAAAATGTGCATGCACAATTATACCATATTATGAAATCTCCTGCACAAAGATACAATAGGGGTGTCACTTCCCTAGGTTTATGGCCCGGTGATTGCGACCATAGGTTCAATTGTAAATATTGTTCATCTTGGTGGGGGTGGGGGGGTTTCAATCACTCATCCAATTTTTTTTAAATAACAGTTTAAGAACATATATTTAGTGAAAGGTGTACTCCCCACTTGTTGATACAAGAGATATACAGGAAAACTGGGTAATTTTGTAAAGATACTGACTTTTGGAAAAACTTCATCTCTGCCCCTACTGGGACTCGAACCCGGGTCCCTCGAATGCCGGTTGAGTGTTCTACGCTATAGCGACAGACAAAACAGTTTAAGAACACCCTGTGCAGGCTTTACTATGAAGTGTTTACATATTCGATAAAATGGCAAAAGCAAATTTACAAATAAAGCTACAGAAATATAAATATTAAACCACCTGTTTAGGTTTATCTTGTGGTCCATGCTTGAAATCGGTTCTGACTTTGCCTTCTTGAGACTTGATTACAGTCACAGGTTGCTTGAATATGGACGCTGTCTGTCGTATAGGTGGTACAAGGGATGCATCATTCCGTATCCCCCGGCTGTAATCAAACTGAGTTCCTCGCTGTCTCTTGCTTTTCCGTAAAAGCAAAGAATTTATCTTGCCAGTGCGATAGTCGAAAGTGCTAAGGTCCACAGCATCTCCGAGAAAACGTGCAAGCTGGGGCTTGCTACGGAATCGTTTGCCATTTGGGCTGTAAAAATAGAGGTGGGAATGTGATATTACAGAAACATGACAAAGAAATGCAGCATTCCAGAACTGTGAGGACAATCAAAATTAATCTCATAATGCAATAAAATGTATGCCACCCAATTCAAGGAATGCGTAAAAAATTAGACAAATGATTAACCATTTAAATGTCAAATTACAAACAGATTTACTTCGTTTTGAAATTCTAAGGGAGTCCAGGTTTTTATTATTTTTGATCCCGTTTCTGGTCTAGGATTTTTTTTTTTTTTCCCAAATCCCTCATTTAGTCTAAGAATGCTGTTTTGTTTGTTATTGTTTTTGTCGCTGCTTGTTTTTTACCGTCATTTGTTCGTTTTAACCGCAATAGTATTATCATATTTTAGCAATATGTTGAAGATTTTTTTCTTTGGCACAAAAGACATCCGAAAGCACGAATCTGTTTCACTTTTGGCGACTTCTTGTCATGCTTTCAAATCTTTTCCCCCATCAAAGAAGAAAATCGGCAACACATGGCCTAAATGGATTTTACTACGTTAACTGTTCCAATGATAAGAACATCTAAAACATTCATTTTTCAGCACCATGATGTTGGCAATATATTGCTGTTTTGGTATAGTCTAAAACATATCGAAGCCAATTTTGCACTTCGCCAATCTTTCAGCGCTTATAGCTCGTCATTAAATCCAGATATTTTAATAAGGAGGATGTAATCTTATAGGATTTTTTCTGTTCTTTCCAGATATGAGCTTAGTTTATATGTAGATCTCTCAGAAACTTCAAAAATTTGGAGTTTTTAAGATTTGACACATTTTCCTTCTGTCCACCATAACTCAAAAACGCTTGCAAGATAGGAAAGGGTTAACATGGTATTTTATGCTTGACTTAGGCTCGTCTATCACCCACTTTTCTTTGATAGATTAAGTGAAATTAACCCAATATAGTTGTTTCATAATAATCCATTGAACGCGATATCGAAAGCATAATTTAAAAAACAGAACCGAAAGAAATCGGTGAATGCAAATACTAAGCAATTTCACCTGTAATAACAAACATCAATCTTCCCTGATGATAAACCCGTCTTACGAACAATCTCTTCCCGTTTCCATCCTTTGGGCAAAGCTGGACATTCACTGGCTGAAGGACCGGGGACAGCCGCCATGTTTACAGTTTACACAAACTGCCTGAAGTTTCAACGTTGTTGCCAAACACATAGCACCAAAAAATAAAAAAACATCTTTACAAAAATCAACTAAAATGTTGGAAGATTAATATAATGAGAGAAAACAGTATCATTATCGTATATAATGTCTCCAAAAAGATGCATAACTTGTTTTTCGTTATTTTTTTTAATTAATCCAACAACAAAATTTTGACATGAGTCAAGAACGTCTCGATGTCATTGTAAACAAACATTGCGAAAAGCATGTTTTCTTATGCCAAAGCATGTCATTTCCGAAAGTATTTGCTACACAACAGTTTCCAAGATTCGTCGTTTTTTCCTTTCACCGAGAAATGCCTCGGATCGAGGCGAATTCATTGTTTTCAGGTTTACAATTTTGAATGTTTCTTATTTGCTATTGTCAAATCATTTTTCCGAGAATATACGTAACATGAATCACGTCCATCTCCCCCCCCCCCATTGTGAAAAACTGACAGGACTATGGCTCGGGGCCCTTTGTCTTTTGTAAAATTTAACAAATTAGTATTAATGCCTCCCCCCTCCTTTATTTTAACGTTTGACCTGATTTGCAGCTATTTTCTAAAGTTACCGGCGATTTCCAGTTGGTCCAGGGCATGATTCTTGCTTTGGGTGCGAGAGTTGCTGTTTTGAAATTCTTGGAAAAGCCCTGGTGTCGTTTATTTCGTTGCAGCTATAAAGAGATTCATAGCTGAGTCAGCCATACCAGACTGTGTTTGGCTAAAATTGGTTTTCTGTGGTTCCCAACTTTGAGGCGCAAATGCAAGCCAATCTTCCTGTTAAAAAGTCTTGCCACAGAGAGCAACAGGCCTGTAAACAGTACAAATATTCATTCGTCGCACTTCACTTATTTCACTTTTGGAATATAGATGGCAGCACTAAAAAATCAGACACAACACTAGATATGCACTCAGACTGTTAGATACACACACTTACACTTCTGGCACACCTCACTAGGTAGTAAATTGCTCATAGATGGTGATGAACCTGAGTTGTGTGAGGTTTGAAAGAAAGAAAGCCATACCCGACTCGGCTAAAGAGATATTGGCAACTGGATGAAGATGGCTACACACGTGAGACTTGAAGCTTAACAAGCATGCATGCATGTTCAATCTTTTTTTGCACAAGTATGCACATTTTCCCTTTCGCCACCACGCGTTACAAGTATTCTTGCTCAAGAACCAGTTTGAAAGAAGAGTGCCAGAGTGGCGTGGTAGTAAGATGCTCGTCCGCAGTTCCACAGTGCCAGCATCAATGGATGAAAACAAAAAACCATGAGCTTAGTTGTAATAATGTGAAAATAATAAAAAAAAAAGTTGAAAATTTTTGCTCATAATGCAAATCATCGCTTGTTAATCAAGTCAAAATTTGTTCCAAATTTTTGCTCTTTATGCAAATTGCTCATTAACCTAATTACTTGCGAACCAAAGTTCCACTGAATTATATTTATTGACACAAGTTTTGTTTTTCAGGTTTTTTCTTTTTAATAATTGTTTTGTTATTAATATTATTGATTTAGGCATGCAAAGCCAAAATGAAAGTTTCCACTGCTGTGGAAGCTGATGTCCTGTCAAAACTAGAGGCGGAAGAAATGAAGCATCGTCAACATCCTGGGGTTAGGAAAACACAATGCTGTCAACTACCAGAGAGACTTCTTCTTGCAGCTGATAAAGTCTTGTCAAGTAAAGCATTTAATTTTGTGGTATTTATTTGTTATACATGGGGAAACCAAATGACTTTGTTACTTTCTTATGTGCTCAGGGCGGCTCAAGCCTACCTGCTGCCTGGGCGCAAAGCTTTATGTGCTGCCCCCTAAAGACGACCCTAGTGGGGGGCTCACAGGGCCTTGGCCCAGGTGATACTGGTTTAAACTTGGTTTTTTTTAGTACAAAGCTGCACATCATTTTTAACCGTACAAAATTTTTGTGACCATGCGTCCCGCTTTTGAAGAAACCATTCTAAATTGCACCAGATAACTTGATCCACATCACAGCTCTTACTAATCGACTATCGTTATTTACATTTATGCTGTAAAGGAGAAAGTGTAACGAGGGAAATTTTTTTTAAGAAATTTATTTCGAATTGGTTTCTGTTGCTTCAGAGCCAAACAACCAAGAAGCCGAATTTTTCCTTTGTCTTTATTTGAGCGTTCAAGAAAAATTACTGGGCGTGGGCATCAAACTGCCAAACTTCACACTTGCACATTGTGAAAGAGTACATTATTGTTTTTGGTATCACTGTCCCATGCCCTGTTTATTCCTCTCAAAATTTCTCAACAACTCTGTCATCAAAGTATGGCTCAAGAGTGTGGTGCCATTTAAGTTTTTACCACTGGAAATTTTTTTTTTAATTTAGGTGTATAACTAAAGTCTATCCAAGCTGCCGTCCCTAACAACTTGTGTCTTGGGTGCATTGCACCCTTGCTTAAGCTGCCCCTTTATGTGCTAGACCGGATGTTAACTACTTTTCCATATACTCATCATGAACTTTATTTTTTAAAATAATAATGATAAGAAATTGTTAATGTTATAATGGGAATGATGAGTGTAATATATATAAGCTAAAAAATATATATCAGATATTTTTCATCTGATTCATTAAAAGTATCTCTGTATCGATTACAGACAAACTTCTATAATTAAAATTTTTGACCTCTCAAGTAATTTTGATATCCTCCACAATACACTTGTTTCAAAATATTAAAATGTTCCAGATATATTTACAAGTACATGAAATGCTGAAGTTAGAAAGCCAAAATTCACAGCATAGTTGTAATTTGCATTTCTATCTTCTGAGAGGCTCTTGAGCATAACAGGGGCAAAAAATGTGCATAAAGTAGGTTGAATGTGTCCTAAAATGTCAAATTGTTTTTCCCTCTCTGTTTGAAAAAATTATAACATCTAACCAAGAATGGGTCATTACATGAATATTTTCATGCCAGTTTACATCGACCTGATCGAATAAGTGTGGCATATTTATCATGGTTATGTATGTAAGCCTAGGGTAGTTTAGTCTTTGCATTATGAGTAGAAAAACAGAACATTTCTTCAAATGCAAAATTACCTGTGCATTTACTTGCACAATATAGAAAATGTGTGCTGATATTGTACAAATTCATTGTACTGGGGCCATCTTTAGCTTTGATCATTTTGACGATCTCCAATCCTATAGATGGCACATCTCCCGAGAAGTATTGTGGTGGCGTTATCTTTCTCATGTGAGCATTTCTTGGATACATGGCTGTACCAGCACAGCGAGGAAAATTCCTCTTAGCATGCAAATTAGCATAGATGGTGCTTGGAGCACTTCAGCTCATATAAGGCAAATTTCCTTCTTGCTTCGCTGCTTTTGTAGTCTCACTGTGAGTTTGGGCACTGTTTGTGTACTCCTTCTCTGAAAACGACCTGCTAAGTCATTGTTGAGGTCTCTGAAAAAATTTGGATCAAACTTCACTTTGAGGACTGTCTCCACCAGAAGTTGCAGATGCTGAATTACTGTCATAGACTCACCTTGCTGACCAGTCAAGTTGGACTAATCTGCCATTATTATTGAACACTATTGCCTCGTACCCATCAGAGGGAGGACTGATCATATTTACAGAAGTCTACGCAACCTTCATTGCCAACCAGACCCTGAGGACTCATCCTTCCTGACCACTCTTTGTCCCAGACTCATCAAATTGATTCGCCATCACTTGTTGTCAAAAGAACTGATTGTGGACTTGCCTCAGTTCCTTTTGAATTCCCAGACTCATAAAAAGGTGATGAACTTTTTTGTTCAGAATTCTTTGGTTGCTAGGAAACCTAATAAATTGTTTTGCTCATTGTAAGTGTGTTTTTGCCGGGTCACATACATTAATGTGTACAAAAACCCTTAATGCAACTAAAACATTGCACCATGAATTGTATGCATCAAGACATTGAATTGATAACTCTCCATCACAGATCTGGATTGGACCTCAACCATGAATCCCATCATTGCTATTGTAGAGGCAATAGCAGCTGGTTTTTGATTGATAAGCTTTTTTTACAATGTGTGTGATGTGCTAAAAAAAGAAGCTGATAAATCACAAAGCAGCTGCTATCAGCTCTACGGTGATGGGATTCATAGATAAGGTCCAATCCAGATTTGTGCTGGAGACCTATTAATTCAATGTCTTCGTGCATAAAATCCATGGTCAAGACCAAAGATAGCCATAGTATAATGTATTTGCGCGATATCAGCACATGTGTATGTTTTTCCATACTTTGCATATAAATTCATATATGTCCTGTTTTTCTACCCATAATGCAAAGATTGAACTATTCTAGGCTTACATTCATAGCCAGAAAGACATACAAAGCTTATTCAATCAAGTTGATTCATGAAAGTTCTGATGTAATAATCCATTTTAAGGTGTTCTAATTTTCTGAAACAAAGAAAAAAAGGGTAATTAGGCTTTTTGGGGCTCACTCAATCTACTTTATGCAAACTTTTTTGTCACCAATATGTTCATGAAAAACCTCTTAAAAGATGGAAATGCAAGTTACAGCCAAGTTATAAATTTGGGCTTTCTAACTTGAGCATTTCATGAACTGTACTCATAAGTTTTTGGCGTGTTCTAATTCAGCAGTTCTTTATCAGTGCTCTGCGGAGCCCTTAGGGCTCCTTGTGCACATATCAGGAACTAAGCAGCTGCTCAAAGAAACTAAAATAGTAAATTCGGTAAATAAAGAAATAAAAAAGAAAAAGATCTAAGGTCTACGCCATAGAAATTATATGCTAAAAAGGGCTCTGTGAGTCAATAAAGGTTGAACCGCTGTTCTAATTTTTTGAAACAAACGTGTATTTCTAATAAATTGTCAAGTTTTAAGACTTAAATTTATAGTACAATAGACCTCTGGTTGCAGTGCTAGGTTCCATGGAACTTCCCACTCCTATGACTGAGTCTATTTCTGCAACTAGAATTTTCAATTGTTTGATAATATCAAATGTCAAATGCACTTTGAGGCATTGAAGCTTAACAGTAAGTTCCTGAAAAAAATATTTGTGAGGAGCATATGTGGTTACATTAGTATTTCGCCGGCATAATGTGGGAACTGCATATTTATTACAAATCAAATATTTCTTATGAATGAAATTTTAGGTAAATTTGGATTTTAGTCATTAGTGAAATGTTTAAGTGTTTTGAGAGAAATAATTCTTTTCCATTCTCTATAGAATACGATACCAAACTTCTAACAGAGGACATTGATAAATTCAACAAAGCAGCTTGGCACTTAGCTTTACCTATGGAAAATTCAGAATTACAGATGAGAACCATGGATATGCTGCAAAAGATGAACAGTAATTACACATTTTTTCTAAACTCTTTTGACAAACTTAAGACACTGGATCAGTATAATAAGTGATACTACAGCGACATCAACATGGATTAGTTAAAAACATGAAACTGGTATTGATTTCAGATTTTTAACCAATCCATGTCAATGTTATAGTTGTATCATTTCAGCGTGCACTGCACCATAGATGTAAAAGAGCTGAAATATAATGTTTTTTGTATAGTAGTATATGGATGCTTATTATACATTTTGATGTGGGGGGCATATTGTATATACTCTTGTATAAGCCAAGTAATTTTTTTCAATAACTGTTCCTATATCGGGGGAAGGGGGATCGTCTCAAATACAGGTCAGTTTTTTTAGGAGAAAAACCCCTTGAGAATCATACTGTATTCAAGTGCAAGTGATAGGTTTATTTAAAAATCCAAGAACCACTCATGAGATGAAACTAATTCTTTATTCTCATTTCATACAGTTTGTGCATCTGACATGCACCTATTTCAGACATTAGCCCTAAATCAGGATTTTCAGTAAGCCCTTCCTATTGATTTTCAAATTTTAAAAATAAAACTAAAAATGTGTAATGTTATCCATTAGTGCCTAGACTAGACAGGCGTGAATCCAGGGAGAATAAGGAAGATGATCACCTCTCGCAAGAGCAGAATAATGTAGGTTAAATTTGGTCCATCCTATACAATACGGGGCGGTATAACAGACCTACACAATAAGTCACCCTTCCCAACACATCTTGCTGGATTTGCACTTGAGGCTTGAGCCCTGTTAACTTTTAGCCTACAACTATATTATGTTCAAATCTCGATAAGTCGAATGTACAGCAACCGACAAAAACTTATCATTAGTTTGACTTATCGGAAATTCAGATTTCACAGTGGGAAAAGAAAAATTTATTAAAATAACAGAGCACTATTTATGAATGTAGTATTAATAAAACATATTATACTACTAAAGATGAAAAAATTTGAAAAGATAAGTTACTCTAATTTAATCATATTTAATTAATGAATGAAAATATGCAGAAGTAAATTAGACTTACATGTTGTACTATGGAAATGTGCAAGATACTCATATACATGAAACAAATTGTAAATAAAGTGTATACACGATTATTTTCTGTCAGAAAATGCAGTGATTTTTGACTGCCTATCTCTTCTTTTGTGAGAAAGTCATTAACATTTTTCAAACAGACAAATGAATCTGCTAAATTCTATTGCTAAATGCTAAATTCTACCTACAAATGTTATTTTTAAAATTCATCTCATTCCCAAAAACTTTGACTTAACGGGAGAAAACTTCCAAGTTAGAGAAAAATTTTAACACTAAAATATGTAAAAAATTCTGGGGCGTTTGACTTAAACAGATGTTTGAGCTATGAGAGTTAGGGTCATCACAAATTGCCTGTATTTGGTGTTGAGGGCATGATTGCAGGTTTTCTGATCTGTGGTAAAGGACAGCTACGAATACTGACACACAGTTTTTTTTCCTTGCAATGAAAGAATGAGGTCAGGGCAGCTTGGCTCATTGTATCTGGTTTGGAACTTTTCTTTAAAGTGTTCTCCCCATCTATCAAGCTATCATTTGTATTTTAAATGTGGCAGAAAATAATTCTTTTCCTGCCAATATAGTTGAGAACAGGTTTTCTTTCTCAACTGGGCTCAGTGCATCAAAAAACATCAAAACCCTTGTTGTCCATTGAGGAGGGGGCACGGGCGTTCATGATGTAACAACTGTGTAAAGTCAATACAGCTGTTCCATAACCTATGGCCCCCATACCCATTCCTTGTGCAGCCCTCTAGGATAGCCTTTTCAGCCCCCATAGTGAATTTATAGCATGAAAAAAGCAAAAAAGGATGAGAGTCATCCATGGCCTCAGGGCAGCAGCCCTGTCAGCCCCACCCTTATGAGAGGCCCATGCCATTACCATCAGATGTATGATGTATTTGATTCTAATTTCATATACAGTGAAACCTTTCTCAAATATACACGCTCTGAGATGAAAATCTGTCTTGAAGAAAATCAAAAGATCAGTTCAGTCTATGATTAGTGCTTTAATGTATACCTTTACAAGACGGAAACCTGTCTGAATTTATTTTGGTGTCCCTTGATGTTCCATTTCATAGAGGTTTCACTGTACAGTCGGCCCTCTGTATTCACAGATTTCGTATTCGCAGTTTCTTTCCCAAACTTTTTTGAAAACATTATTAAGGTGATAATTCTTGTATCAGAACAAAATATGTTACAAAATAAGCCACAAGTAAGAACAAATATAAGTACATGCTGAATAGATGTTTAAAAATCCTTCTTTAAGGTTTTTCTGGTGCTTCTGAAAATATTTATACAAAGCTGTTGTTTAAATGTTTCTAAAAGTGAAAAACTTGCAGAGAAAAATTTTAAATATTGCCAAAGGGTAGCTCCGTTGCTGCGGTTTCCTGTTACTATGGCATCAATGAGTCTACAGCCAAATAAATCAAGAAATAAGAATGTAAAATTTGATCGTTCATTGCTATAGCTATACCTGATACTATGTAACCCTGGATCCACGTGTCTCTCATATAGAAAGTTTTATTATAAGCAACATAACAAAGGCTTCTTAAGTTTAAATTGGTTGCTTCAATGAAATAGACCCATTTGTGGTACGTTTTTCACATGTAGAAAAATTTATAACAGAAGCCTTGTTACTGTACCTTAACAAATCAACTGGAATTTAGAAGAAATTACTAACAGATAAGCAGATACTGTAAAAATGAGATGCCAAGAGAACAAAATTAAATGTTTGAATTATTTGCATATTTTCTGTATTCACAGTCATCCCCAGAATGTAACCCCTGCAAATATTATGGGACGACTACTTATAAATCATTCCACGTCAATCAAATTTTATGTAAACAAATAGTTTGGGGAAAAACCCTTTGCCTTGATTGTGCTGACAGACCTGCCAACTCTCCAGATTTATGAAAATTGTTTTTTCGGGTTCGAAGACCATCGTCCGTTTGAGTAAGTTATCAGCATTTCCCCAACACTAGTGGTTGGCATCATCAGAAGAATAGATAAACTGGATGTGGAAGTACTTCTTTCCACGAATCTACAGAGAGGCTATTGAAATATACAAGCACAAAAACAGCTATAATAGAAGAGAAGGAACTTTGAAATTGAGCAGATCCTGGACACCAGCTCTCAGAAGAACAAGAACCTTCCCCTTCAAGATCCAGCAACAGAATGGCAACAACAGCCGATCAAATAACTCCACATCTCTCGGCCAATCAGGTTCTACCAGCATAACAACTGTTTTCAATATGCTGCCAGCCATAGAATCAACGGACCAATCGCAAAACAATAGTGTAGGTCAAGCCACTTATGCAGGTAAATACAACCTGAGACTCCGAAAACTTGACTTTGATCCAGTTTATCTATTCTCCTGATGATGCTAACCACTAGTGTTGGAGAAACGTTGAGAACTATCTCAAACAGACGACGGTCTTCGAACCCGAAAAAAACAATTTTCATCAAATGATGGCCACGAAAGCCTTATCAACTATCTCCAGATTTAGGCGGGAGACTCTGGATTTTTAACCCTTCCTCCTACTCTCCGGATTTTGGCAGAAAATTAGATTTCTGCGACCTTTTGCCATCCAGTTCAGTTCGGGGGCTTGGATTGTAGGGTACTGTTGTGAACGAAAACTTGACGTTCAGAATTGGCAATAAACTGTAGGTCCCAGTCTAATTAGCCCTTGTGTGCAGATAATGACCATGGTGCAACAAAAATGATGATCAATGATCCGAAATTCCTGTATAGTTATTATTGTATTCCATTAACAGTAATCGCAATAAGTTTTTTGGTCAGCAGTTTTGTATTTTGAGATTTTTAATTGTTTTCTCTGATTAAATATGTCGTCAGAAAGAAAATATAAAACTGCTTTTAAGAGTTCATATACCCTAGATTATGTTGGGTATACACTGATAACATCCACGAAAGGAAACACTTATGTTTTATGAATAGTGTGTAGATGTGATTTCTCTATTCTTCGTGGAAAGACTGACATTGAATTATGCAGAACCTGTCTGTGGAGGAAGGGGTGGTGTTGGAACTTTTTCTTAATAGATGAAAAAAAAAATTTTCTTTCCAAAAAATATTTTTTGATTTTTTTTTGATCGATCTATGAGTGGAGGGACCCCCCCCCCCCCTCGGGAGAATCTCCAGATTTCTGGATTCCAAAAGTTGGCACGTCTGGGCTGATCAGATGTTTCGCATAAAGTATTATTTTATACTAACAGAATTTGACTCTCTCAACTTCTCTTTTCATGTAGTGATAACTCTCGATTTCTTATACACTGGGCAGAGCCATTCCTTAAAACCTGTTTTAAGGAACGGTTCTACCCAGCGTGTATAAACAAGCCAACTTCTTTGATGAACAGTCACTTATTTCCACATGGGGGTTTAAACAGTCCCATCATTTTAGAAAATATACTAGAAAGGGTATATATATATATATATATATATCCTTACTACACACATAGGACCAAAGTGACAGAACAATAGATCGATCTGGCCATCTTTTCCCCTTTTTTCGGTCATTTTCTCACATTTCGGGGGGGGGGGACCAGACCCCCAAGTCCCCCCCCCCCCACTCGCTACGCCCTTGAGTGGCACTGTGCTCAGCCATTCTGCAAAACAGGCCTTTGCTTGGTTTGTTGTTTTTTGTGAACCCTCTCCTTGAGAGATGTGCAACTATTAATTCATTATTTTTAATGCAAGTAATTATTCCAATATCGTTATCCTTTTATTGCAGTGAAAAATTCATTATAAACATATCGTGATGAAGTAAAGTTAATATTCTCATATTCATGTGACCTTTTAGTTGATATATACTCCGAAGATCAGAATGTATACCATGACTCCATGAAAAAAATGGCAGTGGTTCGTAAACGATTGAAGCAGCAATTAAAAAGATGGAATCCAATCGAGTAAACAATTTTTTTTTAGCTAATTGCTATATTGCTTGTTTTTTGTATTAAATCTATATCCAAGAACAGATTCTTTTGAATGATGTAAAATAGTTTGTTTCTATAATAATTCTTATAATGCTCTTACTGTTTGATAAATAATCATTAACAATGTCACAGTCCTTTGAGTAGCTTTCAAAAATCACAAAACCCTCTGTGAGAAAAATGTCACACATTTTTTCAAGAAAAGTTTCTTTTTTCTGATTTTGTGAAGGGATAAATATTTGTAAAATCACCCCAACACTGAGACTAATAATTTAAAAGAAAAAAGGAAAGAATCAAGTGTCCATTGAAATAGTGTCAAAGTTGTCCACACTTAGGACAATGTTGAACTTTACACTGAAAAAAGTCATTTTTCCTCCTTTATGAAACATTAAAATTTAAAAGAAAGAAAAACACCCCTCAATCTGAAGCAGGTCTAGGCTTTTGGTGCTGATAATTTGAAAATTTTAGGTGTACATTTAGTACCTAAAAAAATAAAATGAGGTTTGTCCCAAGTTAGACGCAAGTACCCTAACTTAGAACAGTATAATTTTTTTGTGTGTTGTTTTATGTTTAAGTGCTTGAGTTTAAACTTGGGACAGTTGGTTAAATGTTTTTAAAAAAGTCCTAAGACAATACCAGACTAAAAGGAGTTCAGAAAAATCACTTTATTCCTCAAAAATAAGTCGCCACTTTTTTGACAAAATCACAAAGTAAGTTTTAAGCACACATTTGAAAAAGGAACAAATGAACTTAGAAAGTAGAAAACTTGAAAAAACTGAAAAAACTTGAACTTGAAAACTGTTAATGTGTGTAACGACTTTGACTGACACGAACGCACACTGATTATTTTTATGCATTGAAATACAAAATTGAAATAAAAATTTAGCATTGAAATACAAAATTGAAATAAAAATTTAGCATTGAAATACAAAATTGAAATAAAAATTTAGCATTGAAATACAAAATTGAAATAAAAATTTAGCATTCAAATGCTTGAAAATCTAGAGGACAAAAGTGTAGCAATCTCAGCAGACATTAAGAGGTTTCACACAATTCTTTTTAATTCAACTTTTGGAAATTCATCAATGTCATCAACAGCAGAAAATGAGAAAACATCTGTTTTACTCATGTAAGTTCTTATAAAATGGATTTTATGCATCTCAACTATCATTTATGACCATTTCCATGTAATTAATTTGTAATTAATATTTTAACGGGACAGTTTTTCAAGTTTAAACAAACTTGACTTTTTTCTACTCAAGCTGGGAGTAACTAACAATAATGGCATTAAAAAAATATTGAACCCACATTTTATTTTATAATACAAACATACAATACACAAATGCAAGCATATAATATACAAATACCAATATATAATACACACTCATATGATACAAACACTTTGGGACTGGAAAGTCCTTATGGGGAGACATTACTTTACATTGCCCTAAATCAGAGGAAACCATGTCTAAACTAACTGTGGTGCAAATCTTAGTAGTTCATTGAAAAAAGTTAGAGATTTTCCGGAAAACGCAAGGAAAACTTTTTCTCAACCAAAACACATTCTGCACTACTGAAACTATCAGCAAGTATAGACACCTGTCTGTACTCTATATTTTCTATTATTTATACTGTATGCATATTCCTAACTACCTCAAAGCAAAAGGAATAAAGCACAGGATTGTGTTTTTTCTGAAAATACTCAAGCCTTTAATATAAAATACAACAAAATTTAATAGCTTAAAATAAATTAAACTGCACTTTCCCTTTCAAAACAATTGTTTTTGGCATGAATGTGTACTGCCATTCAACAAATCATTTAAGTTTCCATTATTTCTTACAGGAAAGTTTGATTTGATATACAGGTGTTTTTGGTTATGAGCTCATTCAAGGAATGCATTATGCTCGTAAAGCAAAGTTTTACTGTAATTCATTGTTCTTACAATGCTATTGCTGTATAATGGATATATTTTTCAACACAGTCTGTGGCCTTCATTTCATTGGCCCACGTGTCTATGGACTTCATCTTATTGGCATAAAAGGTGAAAAACTCCTGGGTTATTTACACAACCAAACATACATGGCACTTTCTAGCATGTACCAAAAGTTTTAAATTCTTCATTGAAATATTATGAATTGTATCTTCAATCTAGTACTTGTAGTAGCCTGTAGTATGCACATAGGGATTAGTTGAGGTGCAGTGATACACAAGACAGGATCATGTCACAATCATTAATACACAATGCCAATATGATGAAAGTTAAACTAAAGCTGTGTATACATTAATTGGTGTATTCCATAACGTTCATGGCATTTTAAGAAACATCATGCTGATTTGTTTATGTGATAACCTGTTAAAAATTTACTAATATATTAGTATGATTTTCTTGTTTTATAATCAAGGCAATTTTTTTCCATATCATATTGAATGAGAATACAAATGACCAAATGAAACAGTTTTTAAAATCTCAGTCTTTTTTTTTTCTCAGTTGTTATGGAGCTTAAGCAAAATGATGTTCTCTGCCTTTGTATCAATTTATAATAACTTTGATTGAAAACGTTTTTAACATTCTAGCTATACAGATTATGTGTGTGTTACATACCTAGGTGCGAGACTTGCACAGAATTATGCCTGCATATCCAAAGTTTTCTCAGAGGTTAGTAGATCTTTTTTTTTTTTGGTCAATGAATATCTTTCTCATCCAAAATTAATCCACAACCAGAAATATATAAATATAATTATATATAATATATATATAAAAATATATATTTTTTTTAATGTAAACTTTTTTTTACAGATTAAGGCAGAAGTACCATCGTTTAGTCCGAAGACATTTTTTGATTTCGGTTCTGGAGTGGGGTCAGCTGCTTGGTCAGTTATTGTTTATACTAACAATTTAATCATTAAAATACAGATGAAACATCTATATATTGACTTTTTTTTTGCATGTCTGCATGAACTGTGAAGCAATGGTCTTGATACAGTGTTTCCCAAACTTTTTGAGTCATGAGCGCTAATGTTTACCTAGCACTCTCATTTTACCTGAACATGCTGAACTTCCCACCTTCTCTTTTCCTACACTTCTTACAGAGCATATTTTGGGACCTTACTTTTGACAGTTTCAACAGTTTGCTACTAAATTACATACATGCACTTCATAAGCATTCCTATGATAAATTGGTGCATTTCAGAAAGTGTTGTATGCATGCAACTTTTTCAAAGAAGTCTTTTATGCTGTAAATTGTTAAAGCCACACACTAAGAAAAAAAAGTGCAGTAATATCATGACTTATGTCCTATCGACTTACATCACCTCAAATTTACATCATCTCATCCTAAAAATATATTTTTTTCAATTAGATGCACTTTCAGCAATGCTTAACACTTTTGACATCCTGTTTTTAAAAGGGAAATGTTTTTTCATCAAGAACAAATATAGTAGAGCTTCGAAAATCCAAGCCCTGAAAGTTTGAGATTCCAGATAATCTGAGGCACTAGAAATTTTCGAATTTCCTTCTTGAGACCCTACTTTTCTTTTTTTTTTCCCTACAAGAACCAAACTTATTTCTCCAGGAATACACCATAGTATGCATGTATTGCACATTAATTTCATTAAAAGGACTAGGCAACCCTATAATGGGTAACTGATGTAATAAAATATTAGACTCCCTGAATGGGCATAGACCATTTTAAGTTTCGGGGTGGGGGAAGTCGCTGAGAAATGGGGGCAAACTTGACTGTTTTCCGTAAGGGTGGACAATGGCTTTTTCCCCTAATTGCTTAGGTAAAGTCACTGGAAAGTCAGTTGAAAGCTATCAGTATCTCAGCGTCATTCACAATCAATCCTATCTTCAACTTTTCCTAATCACTCTCTCATATTTGCATCATTTTCACATTTTTCATTATTCGAAACTCAACATATGGCATCTATATCTAATTAAAGAATAGAAATACAGTCAAACCCCATTTTAACGAATTCCATTATAGCGAAAATCTCATTGTAATGAAAACTTTTATAGTCTTTAAATAAGTTTACATAAGAACAATGTATTGCAAATTCCAATATTACGAAATGAAAAATCTGTTATATGGAATTCAAAAAACAGTTTCTGAAAATCAACAGCACAATACAGAATGTAAAAAGAATGAGAGTTAACTTGCTTAATTGTTGGGAAAGAAGGGTTGTTTTTCTATGGCTTGTGAAGAAAAATTCTAACTGATGAGGTGCATGAAAAAGGAATAAAATCTGAATTAGACCAGTGGCTACATGTTAGGAATGCATTATGTTTGTTCTGTTTCAAAAAGAGTGGTCTCGAAAGGAAAAATTTTTCGATTAAAGAAAAACTTAAGATCATTTCTGAAGTTGATGCTAGAGTAAATGAAAAATAATATAGAGCATTAAAATACGGCACATCTACTCTTACAAAGTTTTTGAAAAATCAGACAAAGTTGGAATTTTAAAGTCAAACAGCAGGATCCCATGGGGAAAAAGGACTAGACTTTTTCAAATTTTCAAGATGCAATAGCCTTTACAGTACATTTTTTCAAGTCATATAGGAGAAACATACATGTTTTCAGGATATTCATTCTCGAAATGTGCCAGTCACCAGCTCACTGATATGAGTAAAGACTTTGGAATATGTATGTGGTGTTGGATGTGAAATCTTTCAAGTGTTTCTTTCAAAAATTGCACAGCCATACTTTAGAGGAATTTGTTGTTTTCTTGGCCTAGTACTTGTACAAAAAACAATTATGGATTATTTGCTTCAAATATGTTAGGCAAGTAAAACGTATCCAAAAAAAAATCAATGCCTAATTGATCTGAGTTGCTTTGAAATTTAACTTCATTCTTTTATTATCTAGAATATAAATAAGTGATTCTAAGAATCAACTTTCTCTACAATGAATTTTTTTAATGAATGTTAAAATTCTTAAAATCGGAAACTCCTTTATAACAAAATTTTGTTATAACAAAGTGATTTCTTCAGCAACTTGGAATTCATTATCACAGGATTCAACTGTACAGTAAGTATGCTAGTACAGCTTTTGCATGTCTTTTTTTAAAGTAAAATCAACATTAAAACATTTTTTTAAATTGTTTTTCAAGTAATTTGTGTTTTCTGTTAACTTGAGGTGGTCTCTGTCCCCCATTCACCTTGGATTATTGAGACTCTACTGTAGATAGAGATTCATTGTAGATAAAGAATAGGGTGAATATACAACCTGTATTTTATGGGAGTTCCCCGTATTTTTGACAAAGTCTACTGGAATTTGTAATCTTATATGAAGATAATTTTCTTACATATGAAATTACAAATATTCCTTTCACATATTTGTCATATTCAATATTTTTTTCATGAATTATTTTTTAATGCACTGCAGATTAGTAGTAGGCTTCTATTTCTCATCCAAATAGGGATTTCTTAGCAGTTTTAGGTATGTCCAATAATTTTTCCACATTTGGCATTTCTTTTTGATGGAATTAGTGATGTTGTCATGCTATTATAGTCATTAGATTTCACAAAAACAATTATTTGAATCATTTTAATAATATATCGGTGGGGAAATTTACCTAGACTTATGTTGTTAGTCTTCTAATGAACCACCAGTGCCACAGTGGTTGTTGACTGAATTTGATGTTCTGTGGTTTCCAACTGCGAAGCATGAATGCTAGTCTATCTCTCCATTAAAAAGTCTTGCTACAGAGATCAATAGCCCTACAACATTACAAATATTCAACCATTATCATAGGTGCCAATGCTTCAGATTTATTAAAATCTTCTGGTCGGAAATCAGATTCTTCTGATTTTTCGTATCTCTTCATAGAAAAATCCCTAAAAGTCCTCAAATTGTGCTTTGTTCGAATAGAGAATCCCTGAAAAAAATACTCTTCCAGTCCTTAAAATTTCAGGCTGACCCCATTTTCTCAGGAAAAATATGGGGAATGAGGATTTCAAGTATGAAAAATTGGTAATTGTCGCCAAATATGATGCCAAAAGCATGCAAAGAGGCCAATTATTGCTAAAAAAATCAGGACAGCGAAAAATTCATCTCGAAAAAATGGGATATATATATATGGTCACCTATTGAAATAGAAAACCTGTTTCTAAAATCGTTTTCCCTTTCATTTCTAGTACGTTAACAATAATACCACTTATTGAAATTCATCTCTGCTAGTTGAACTGCTCAGTAGGGTGGATCGAAAAGTATAGGAAATATATATTTTTTCGAAATTACTTTTGGTGTGGGGTGGGAAAGTTGAGTCTTGGGTATATTAGTTTGCATAATTGTTTTTATTGAAATCTATTCATATCTGCTGGTGGCCCAAGCGCCCCAAAAATAGTTAAAAATTCACTTTTATGAAAACGTATTAAAAATTTTAAATTAATGAAAAATGTTTATAGATTTTGCATAGTATTCAGGTATTAAACTATAAACTTATAAATAATAATTTTATAATAATACATGCAAGTGTAAATTTAAAAATCAAAGCAATAAATCATAAAATTTATAAAAATTGAACTTATATAATGGCTTTTTTAATTGTATTAATTTGAAGAAATTTACATATTTCTTGATTTTGGAATGCTTCTTGGTATTAAAATGTTTGATATGGCTTCTTGATTTTATCCTATTCAATATGAAGCCGTGTCTCCTCCACACACACTTTCCAATGCCTAAGACACTAGGTGAAAGCATCTTTCAACTGCTTGGGTATGGCATGAATATTTTCACCATTCCTTCCAACTTTTACAATGGCTTCCAGATTTTATTATACTAAATAATTTTATACTTTTAATAATAAACAATAAATGATTTTTCATTCTCTGCCTATACCATTTTCCCTGCGGAATCGATTATTTAACTCTTTTTTTTTAAATTAAAAATTTGCATAAAAATCAATTTTTAGCAAATATTTAAGTGTCTTGGGGCACCGGAAGAAATTAATTGAAGTTGAAAAGGTTTTGCATTTATTATGCTAGTATGCTTAAAAGACAACTTTTGCACCCCAAGCCGATTCTTTTATCCACATTTCGATTTTTCAATCCACCCTACTACACAGTGTCCAAATTTGTCGCCAAAAGCTGGACATATGTGAAGTTAATCTGTGTGGAATGAAATATTTTTGATTGAATAATTTTAATCTGGCAGCAAGAGAAAATATGATATATACAGAAAACTGGCCATGTGAAGAGACACTGATTTTCCGGAAAGGAAAATTCATCTCTGCCCTCACAGGGATACAAACCCGGATCTCTCATACGCTGGATGAGTGCTCTACCTCTAAGTTATGAATGCAGATAGAATATTCCCTCCTTCATTAGCAAAATGTTGCTATTGTCCATCACAGGGAGCCATTCAGTAATAGTTCAAGTCCCAGTAGAGGCGAAGATAAATTTCCCTTTCCTAGGCATCAGTGTCTCTACACACAGCCAGTTTTTTGTATACATTGCATTAACAAAGGATAGGACGTTTTTCTCTATATAAGAGAGAATATGATTTAATATTTTGTTTTATTTATTTTTCACTCTATCTCTAAATTGTTTACAACAGGGTGGCATATGAATTCTGGGGTTCAATACTTCGAGAATATTTTTGTGTTGATGCCTCTGCTGAAATGAATACTTTGGCTGAGACGCTTCTGCAAGGTACTCTATTTCAAAATAAACATGTGGCATTTGCATATTTACCTTACAGTTGATTAAAAAAATATTAAATACGCTAATATATATATATATTAGTGCCATGCTTTATTGATTGTTATTGAATTTGCATAGGAGGTGAAACAGATAATCCAACTTTCTTGAAAGAACTTCATTTCCGCCAGTTTCTTCCAAGTTCCAGTGCAGTAAGTTACTTATTAAAACTTGTCAACGTGACTGACTCACTTACAGTGGTATTCAAATTATTTGCTCCACTACCATTCCCCTCATGCTAGCCATGATTCTTCTCAAAGATATAGTGCAGGTTATTTATTGTAAATTATTATACTTTCACTCATTTTATATTGGAGGCTCAAGCATTTCTGTAATGTTGTTGAAGAGCAAAACACCCAACATGAGACATGAGGGTAAGACAGTCGTTCATGGGATTAAGCTATGAATGCTACTCCTGTAGTAAACTGTAAAACACCAGTTTTTCTAACTATAAGTGAAGTGTAACGAGTGTCACGAGAGAGCTGAGAAGCTGTAGCACTCCTGTTATGCCTCGCTATAATCGACAAATGGCGATCTTCTCTGGCTGTCATGGCTCTTGGACGACCTTGCCCAGACTTTCTCTCAATGGATCCGGTATCTTGGAACTGTTTCCATAAGTTACACTCGACGCTGGGCGTTAAACTCTCTACAAATCTGGACTTGAGATTGGCCTGCTTCTAGCCTCCCCACAATTCGCCACCTCATTCCATCATCTAAACATTGGTGGTTACTCATTTTTACTGTTACAATTTGAAATTAACCGATTGCTGCAAAATAACACCAAGAAATTCGCCGAGGTGTGTTAGCGAACGAAATGCGTCTTAACTTACGCGCGCTTATGAAGCCTGTTTCTCTACTGGCTCCGCCTACACACACGTGTACGCTTACGTATTTGACGTACAAGATTTGCATTTTTGTCTAGAAGCAGTGGTTTTACATTCAGTTCAGTTCTTTTCATGAAATTTGATAAAATATGCAAATTCTCTTAATTTATTTCACCAGTGTATAATCTCTTGAATACCAAAAACCTGACCATTTTATGAGATTTGTAATTTTTATTAGAATTTAATTTGTATGAAGTTTATACTGAAATTTCGGTCATTATGCTGATTATCAAATATTACAAAAATTACCTGAATAAACAACAAATCTAGATTTTAAGAGCTTTCTTTGATCAAGTTTTGCAATTGATATTTATAGGTGAAATATGATCTTGTGGTGAGTGCTTTCTCTATGCTTGAGCTTCCTTCCATGAAAGAGAGGATGAAAGTCATAGACATCTTGTGGCAAAAAACTAATGACACTCTGGTAAAAATGCTTATTTTAGAAGTTTTCATTCTTTAAGTTCACAGATTTATGTTCAGGTTTTCATATTTTGTTTTTAACAATATCTGAAGTTATTCTTCAAAGAGTGAAGAGAGTGATGATAAATGTTGAGCAAACCAGCTGCAGAACAGTGAACAGAATAGCCATTTAAATTTGGCTTTAAACTGCTGATTCTAGTTTAACTAACTTGAAATGACCATGATAGGACAAGAGTGATCAAATGATGAATGTAAATTTATTGGGAAGGAGTTATAGGTGATCTATTTTACATTCTATAGGTAGTCAGTCAATGAAACTATCAAAGTAAAGATGTAACAATGGGTGGTACTAGATTTTTCATGCCGAGCATCTGAAAAGAAATTCTATAAATTATTCTCTGTATAAAGTAAAATATGAAAAGTGATCAGCAAAAGAAGAGGAATCAAAATTAATAAATAAGTTGGTGAAATTCCTGTCTTACTTTGCATGCTTTATATGAAAAGAACAAAAAGAAATTCAACATTCTGAAATAGTAGAAAAAAAATTTCGGGAAGGAATGCACTAGAGTTAAATTTTCTTCTCCTTTTTTTGATAAATTTTTGTTTTACGTTAGCACTAGAATAAATCACACAATTTTTATTCATTTGGGCCATTTTTTGGGAAGCACTGTGTAAGAATCTACATGCTATTTATTGAGGGAATTGAGAGATCCTTGGAAAAAATTTGAATTACGGAAAATAAAAATGCTCCACTTCTTGGACAATAGTTCAACTCATGATAAAGTAATTTATCATTACATAAAAAATATTTGTTTTTCTTTCTCTTCAGCATAATTTTATTATTTAAAAATATAGTTTGAAAATGGTAGCGGAAATGTTATATTTTCAAGTGTGAAAATAATTTTAAATGCTGGAAACACTTCAAAGATCTCATTGTAATAAACATTTATATAATTGGCACGTTAAAATACCTGGAGTGATAACAAATCTGTTATGAATAGGTATGGTGTTTTACACAGATTATATATACTTCACAGGTCATCATAGAAAATGGAGGAAACATTGGCTTCTCAATTATTCTTGATGCTAGGGATTACATATTACAGGTAATTGAATTCTCAACAGTAAAACTTGTCTCATTCTTGAAATGATCAACATAATTTTTTATGCCTTCAGACATACCAACATTGGCACTAAGCCTCTTACACAGTAATGATGAATTTTGAGCTTTGCCATATGGGGAGAGGGGTATATACTCCCTGGGACTACATAATCATAGTCCAATAATAAAAAAATCACTCACTTTTTTTTTAATTAAAAAGAAAGAATGTATTTATTGCACACACACATATACAACATATAATGAATAATACACATACATACAATGCAGACGCAATATACAAAAACATATATATTACCATTTATGTATTAGCCCAAGGGATTACATAATCCGTCCAGGTCATATTGATACTATAGTATATATTGGAGTTGACAACAGACCAATGGTGTATATAATTAAGATATAATATTCAGTCCTCACATTGCATTTGTAAAGAGAGAAAAAAGAGAAATGTGTATGTATAAGTTATATTGTTCAATTGCGTTGATTTTGTTTATTAGTAGTTTTTTTTAATTTGAAGTTTTTTTGTTTTTAAAAAAAAAATTTTTTAACAAATTTTTTGTTTGTTTGGGCATTGAGTAGTATGGTGGGTGAATCCAATATTGCCTTTATCTGATATGGAGATTAACAATGAGCCCTTCCGGAGGACAGATTTCACATATATTCCTTATACTTTTGAGATTGTTCGAAGTCCAATATTAGATACATTTTATTCACCCTATCATCATGCTCTGATGTCAGCCTGGATTACAAACTTATCATTCCTCTAACTTTATAATGATCACGTGTATGTAGGAGATACATAGAGGAAAGGGGGAGCGTAGGGGCATAGCCAGAAATTTCATTCGGGGTTGGGACCAAAGTGATAGAACAATAGATTTGGCCATCTTTTTCCCTTTTTTCGGTCATTTTCTCACATTTCAGAGGGGACCAGACCCCCCAAGTTCCCCCCCCCCCCGCTACGCCCTTGGGGAAGCGCCTATCTCCTACTTATGCATGCTTGAAAGGATGAATTTGTTCACCGACCCTTTTCAAGTCTGTGTTTGTCTTCTCCAAAACTCACATGCGTATATAAATTTGTTGCGTTAAAGATCAATGTGATTTTCAATAATAAAATGAGTAAAATACAGCACGAAACTCAAAGCCCTGAACTTTTTTTGCAAGAAAAAGAAGATATACCATTTTTTTTTAAGAGAAACCAATTTCTATAGTATTGAGAGTATCTTCTGTAGCTCCATAGTTGAATGTGGCCATCTGTAGAAACTATGGACAATTCGAAGCAGTTTGTAACTCTGCGTGTTCAAAGATATAAATAAACTAAGAGGGTACATGTGAGTTCCGTGACGAAAAAGAAATAACACAAATAACTAGTGAACTAATTTTGTTAGATTTATTTAAAGTTATATTAACAAAATCAGCAAACTTCTGTTGTTTTTAACACTTTAATGGCTTCAAAGCACATCATTTCAGCCTTTTCATAGCCATGTGGAGGTATCAGCTCATATGTGAAATTTTTCCTAAAATCAATCCAGCCCCTTTTTTTTATTTGTGGTAAGGTATGTTTTCGGCTGTACTCTCATAATTGAATTTGGGGTTTTTTACTCTACATTAATACAAGAACATACTATTTTTTTCATGCTATCTTTAGTTTCTCAAATTTATCCATTTTTAAATATTTTGTGGCAAATATCTATTTTTCCATCATTATGTGAAGAAAATCACGAGGCTTGCATATATCATTCAAAAAGTTGAACTACAGTAGCACCTCATTATATTGTTCATGTCAATTAAACGTTTAACGCTGTTCATATGCAGTAAAATACAGTACTATAACATCACATTGCTTATTTTCATTTGCTATGTGTGTGTGGTAATTTTTTTACCTCTTTTCAGCTGTCCGAGAATTCTAACGAAGGGTATAAAAATGAGGTTCACGTAGTGGCACCGGTAAGTATATTTGAGAGTTCGTTTTTGAATTTTGTTGTGGGCATGACACAATTCATTAGGAATTCCTTAAGAGGAATGTTTCTAAGATGCATGTATGATTTTAGTAGCTGTAGCCTTTTTTCATCTTTAAAATGTTTCGAGCATGAAGTTTTAGTGTTCCTGAAATTATCACCTACTTCTAAATCTGTTAATTATTTTTTCAACTTCTATAATTTTATGATAATTATAAGCTCTAAATGATGTTCAACATGTTAACCCTTCAATGCATGAATTTTTATTTTATCATGTTTAACCATGATAATCAGCATATTTTTGATATAAGAATTCACCAACAATTTCTGCAGACTATAAGAAAACTGGAAATTGTAGAACTTTAAGTGGAATAATTCATTATCAATCTTTTGTATCCCATCAACTATATCAGGGGTTCTTAACCTTTTGTGTGTTCCACTGATTTTTTGTGCCGATGTAATGTAGGCCATGGATCCTCCCGCACCCCCAGAACATCATTCAGTATATGCTAAAAAACGGGAATTACTTTTTTAAACAAATTTACTGACCTCTGGAAGGCTTCCTTAGGACCCCTGGTTAAAAACCTCTGTGCCCTCAAAATATAAATATTTTCCATTGTTCTGTAGTGAATATTCTTATGTGTTTTTCTATACAGAAGGGTTATTTTCACCTTTGTTATGTTAAATTCTTTCAGAGATTGTTCTGTAACATCTACCACTGTGAAGGCTGGTCAGGTTCCCAGGTTTGATAAATAACAAGACATTTTCCCTAACTAGGACCCCTTGAGGCAACCACCAATAGACACCTTCATTTCCAAAACTCGTTAATGGCAGTAAATTGCAATATAGCGATATGTCTGGAGTTGGTGAAATAGTCAGTCAACTTGTTCAAACACAGTTGTACATGCCACGCCATATTAGGATGAGCATAATGACCTTATAGTATATACAAACCCCCCCCCCCTTCATGTTGCTTTTTTTTTCCTCCCCTTGTTTTCATTGAAATGTATTTAATTTTTGTTCTCTGTTAGACTTCGAACATTCCACTTTTTGTAAATTTTATGAAGACAAAAAAACTTAATTTATTTAACTACTGCAACAAACTTTTAACATGATAATGATGCGTTGAGCAGGTTATTGTCTGTATCATATTTTAAATTTCCATTGCACATCAACAAATAATAAATGCAACCTTCCTCAAAGGTTTTAGTACATAATGAGATTTTTTTTTTCTTTTGAGTAATTTTTATGCTTATAAATGCATACTTTATTATTTTTTAATTAGTGCCCCCATGATTTGACTTGTCCACTGTTCGTCACAAAAAAGATTTGCCATTTTCCTGTTAGTTACCACCAATTTTATCCAAAAATAGTAAGTCACTTCTGTGCTTTTTGCTTACTTTTTTTCTATATTCTGTACCATGACTGGACAAATCTCGAAAAGCCAGAAAAAAGTTTTAGGTACCTTAAGTTTTTTACCTAAAGAAAAAGTCCAAAATATGTTCCTTTTGACTTTTTCAGGACATAATGACTCTTTCATGTTGGCATATATGCTGCTAATTTCAACATTTTGTGCTGTTCTCACAGCCTGTAATTTAGTAATTACACAAAGAAAATTTTTGGTGCCAATACCAATCTTTTAGTCGTCATGGCAACCTGGGATTTGTCCAGCCCTGTTTATACCATTGTATTTTAGATTGCCTTATGGCTATGAACTGAAGTTTTGCACTCTCCATACACTCACTTTATGATATTTATATATTGCATATTGATATATTGTTTGCATCAGATTTTTTGAATAAGGGACATGTTGGAATCAGAGTTTTTGAGATCTTCAGGTAGAACAGTAGCCTTTTTGCTGTAAAGAATACAGTGAAACCTGTGTATAGCGATAAACCTGCCTTTAATTATTATTATTATTTTTGTCTTGGCAGAATTCCTATTTACTCGATATAGTTTGAACCCTTGCCTACCACAATAATCACTTTTTAGGTGCCCCTGTCTGTAGCGATAATTTTACTTCTGTAGAAAGCAATTTGTAAATTATATCCCAATATTTTATCTTGGAATATGACACCCCTCATGGTCCAGAATACGACATAACAAAAGATTGCAGCACATGAGTGATAAGGAATGATTGCTGGGGAATTGGGGGGGGAGTAAAATGGGGCTAGCAATTGTAACGGGGATTGCTTCAGTCTCCGGATGAGCACTGTCGAACCCATGGCTGATTGAAAGATACAGCATTGTCACCATAGGCATACACAGAATTTTCTCGGGGGGGAGGGGGTGTTTCAACTTTCTTTCCTTCTCAAGGGGGGTTACATTTTTACTGGAAAATATCACTATATTCTCGACTTGAGGGTAAACAAAGTAACATAAACCTGTCTACTTTGGTGCACAGGTCAGGTTACGACTGGTTCATTGGTAGAGGTTAGAACTATAATTGCCTACATTTTTGTGGCTTCCACCATTACTTTTTTTACTCTTCTTACATGGGTGTTGTTGTTGGTGCTTTTTGTTGTTTCATTTCATTTTAAATTTTATTTGAGTCTTAATTTATCATGAAGGATATTTTAAGAGGTAACTTGTTTTCTTATCTCTACATCATTTCTTTTGAGTTAATTTACCATATTAAAGCCATGAATCTACTGTGATGGCGCAGCTTAAAACATTGATATTTGAATAAAAGTTAAAAATAATTTCGGAAATCGATCAAGGATCAAAGCAAGTTGATGCTGCTGATGGAGATGAATCAATAAGTGCCATAAAATTAGTTAGTACTACTACATATATGTTATATTATATGCACATGCATTACACCTACATAAACATTGGATACGAAAATGTTCAAACTTTCTGCAACAATATCCTGTTTAAAACAATAGCTTTTCTAGGTCCCTTCAGTATTATTATAGACAGATTTTACTGTATATTGTTAGTGTTGAAATTTTATTTTTTTGAAATAACCATACAAAATTTGTGATAGAGAATATGTTTTAAAGATTCTCATCGAGTTACCAGAGTCTTTTTGGTGTAGTCTAGTTTCAAGCAATATATTCCAAACTATATTTTTATCTGAGGATGATATCACTCTCCACTATCCATACAAAGATTTTTAGCTGTTAAAAACCTTCATACTATATTTTTACTCTCTGATAGTGTAGCGACTTACAGCAGTGCTCAAAAGTATTTTGAGAACAACAAATATACAGTCAATTCTTGATAATCTGAACTCTGATAACTCAGATATCTGTTAAGTCGAAGTTTCCACTCAGCCCCCAAAACTTTTTTCGTATTTTAAATTTAATTTATGTTACATTTTCCCCTTAACGCAAAGTGTTCTTCCTTTAAGTCAGAGTTTTTGAGAATGAGAGGAATTTAGAAAATAGCATTTAGCCTCCTAGTGAGAAACCATGGGTGTAGCATTCAAAATGCAAAGCCAATTGTCAATTTTTTTAAAGTGTGTGGATTCTTTGGGATCAAAATTTATCAAGTATGGATCATTCGTGGGAATGGGATGATTCCAGCATGGATGAATGCAAAGATGATTCTTGTTTTTGTCCTTCTTCTTCGAACAAAGTGACTTTGACCACTAGTGTAGTGCAACGATTAATGAAGAGTGCTGTTGTTGTGAGATTTAATTTTCAATGTTGACACAAATTTGTTTGTCTGCTTGCAGAAGGACTTTCTTACAAAAGAAGGACAAAGAGAGACAGTCAAATATCTCTGCATTTTTTGACAGAAAATGATCTTGTTTACATTTTGATTATAATTTATTTTATTTATACAAATATCATGTATGCATCCATTTCCATAATAAATAGTACGTATGTCTAGTTTATTTCTGAATATTCTCATTCAGTTGTTAAATATGATTGCATTAAAATAACATCTTTGCGAATTTATTCATCTGCAATAGTTTGATATGTTTTACTAATGTGATATTCATAAATACTACTGCTAGTTTAATAAATCGTTCTTTTCCCCACTCTGAAATCGGAATTTATAATAAATCGAACTGACAGTAATTTTTATTGGCAATTTTTTTGTTGGCTGCTACTCATTCGACTTGACTTTATATTGATGATAAAATTAGCAACCCTGTTTGATCATTGATTTGTGAAAATATGCACAAGAATATTTGTTTTAGTTATTAAACAAATATTGTTAAATTTTTATTCCTAGGACTCTGGCAACATTAAAAAAACATACATCGCGTATGTGGTTCTCAGGAAAGGAAAAAGAAAAGAAGGTAAATTTCATTAATGTTTATACAAATACAAATACAAATACAACGCCACAACAGGCAAATTGCCCAACGAGGTGGCTGACTTAAGAACATCATGGATCCCCGAGCCCCTAACTACTACACCACACATGCACCCCCCCCCCCCCCGGAACCCCCCAACGAATCGGTAAATGCGGGAATGTGCGTGTACGTGTTGTGCAACCTGACGTATAGTATGTTTCTGTGTAATGCTTGTTATGTGTAGTGCTGTCATCTGCCCCCAGTTTTACTAACTATGAGTGAAGTGTTATGATTGAATGATTTATCGTTGTAGGACTGTTGCTCTCTGTGGCGAGACTTTTTAACGGGGAGATCGGCTCGCATTTGCGCCTTGAAGTTGGGAACCACAGAAAACCAACTTCAGCCGACCACCACTGTGGGGTTCGAACCCGGATCCTCGCATCACGAGTCCGGCACTATAACCACTCGACCACCACAGCGGCCTAAGCCGCTGTGGTGGTCGAGTCGCTGGTCGGTGGTCGCTGTGGTGAACCGCACAGCTTATCTACCTAACATGTCAAAAAAATGTAAATATTTTTTTCATGTCCTTTCTGTGTGTTGCCCCATATGATGATTTTAAAAAATGAGTATTGATGCGTGTATTGATATGATTGGGGTAAGATTATTCAGTGACTGCCCTAAATGACAGTTTCCTTTGTTTTTTGTTTGTGGCCAACATATTGTTAGATTTCACGAATTATTTTTCTATGTTTTCACCAAATGGTAGCTAAAACCTCAGTAGTTAATATTCACATAATTTAATTAATATATATATAGATATATTTAACTATAACTTCAGAATTCAGAACTTTCTCTTTTACTTACACATTACTGATTTGTTGCAGAATTCATGACAAATGCAGAAGTCAATGGTACAGGACAGTTTTTAAAAATATAATTTGTATAATGGAGCAAAGTCCTCAGAAACAAGTTGCTTTCTTTTGTATAGGGTGGTATGATCCGAATAGCGCTATGCAATCGTGTGAGCATCGTGATGGCCTTGCATCGTAAACGTGTGGGTTGGATCCTTACAGGCAGCACAGTGATGGTTGGCTGAAGTATGATAGAACTTAGTTAATTCGAATTTCGGATAATTCAAACTTTTACGAATTCCCCTTAATTTTTCTAATTTAATGGTCAAATTTCTTGTTTAATTTAAATTTTTTTCAAATTTTTCTGGATAATTCAAAGTGGATGGAAAAAAAATCATGATTTTTGTATGAGAAAATTTAGTTTGGAAAAGTTCTACAAGAAGCTTGACTTTTCTCTAAGCAACAAATTTTTAAAGGCTAATAAAAATGTGAAAATTCTGTTTTCCTCTACTCTTTCTTTTTTTTTAATTTAATGCCCATTTTAACATTGTTCAGCTGGAGTGTATCGAGACTATGTTACTGATTATGCTTTTCTACCAATAGACCAAAGTGTACCACTCAAAATTTGAATCTTTTTGTTGTCAGTAAGAGTACAGAAAGTATCGGAAAGTTCTGATTGTAATACATGTATGAAAGTATGTTTCCTTGATAGCATAAGAATTGATAAGCAAAATTTGGGAAACAGTTTCATTACAGATGATCATGAATTCTTTCCGTAAATCAGGCTTTCAATATGATCAAGAATTCTGGAGTAATACTGATTATAGAACAGTGGAATAATGTAGCAGTTATTATAATTATAAATTATTAGAATTTTGAAACAGAGTTTTGTAACTGACGATAAAAATGTAATAATGATAATTTAATTATTATCCTATGTGAATGTTGATGGTTAAGTTTTAATTTGCAGTCATTTTACAAATTCAGGATAGATTAATTGGATAATTTGGACTTTTTTCCAGTTACTTTGGACTTTAAATTAACCAAGTTGGGCTGTGTATTTTTTGTAGTTTGCCAACTCTTGGAGGCACAAATGCAAGCCATTCATCCTTCTAAAACTAGACACAGCGAGTAACAAGCCTAACAACATTTAAATGCACACAAAAAATTATTCAGATTTATTGACTGTTTCAAATTTGGAAGATCGATGGTGGCAATGGATATAAACTATGCACCAAACTTGCATATATGTACTAAAATTACTTAACCATACATGCACCTTGTAAACAATCATCTAAGGAATTTTTAACAAATCAGTTGATTCAGGAAAATGTGTATGGACGCAGTGCCCACCCGGGGCCTCACAAAAAAGAGAATTAGTTGAAATTTTGGAGAATTTGCCTGGTACGGCATCAAAAAAATCACTTGGCCCAAAAGCCCATGGTGTTCTTAAGACGGCCCTGTGTGGGTGCATACATGGCCCTAATGTATTTAAGTAATCAAAGTTATGTGTGTTCTGTATTTTAGTGGTGTTGCCATCTGTCTTTCACATTTTAAAGTGAAAATGGCAGGTGCCCGAATTTCTGTGTTATTTAAGTATCCTGTTGAAAGTCTGCCTGCTCTCTGTGGAGAGACTTTTTTAGTTAGGTTCCACAAGTCTATTTCAGGCACAACCAACCAGTGATTGATCACAGCTCCGGTGAACTATCCAGTAATGATTTACAGCCAGCTACCTATTATAGAGATTTACAATGATGGGGCAATTTCGATTTCCACTTATTGTACCCCTTTGTTAAAACTTATTCATCACAGTGTTATGTGGGCAGCAGCACTGCATGTGTCAAACATTGAACTTTGTTTGGCTGAAGTTTTTTCAGTGCTCCCAGCAATGGATAAACAATGTGTGAGTGATCAACAAATAATTTTGCTGTAAGAATCCTTGAATCGTAAAGTTTGGTCAAGGTACATACGTTTAGTGGCTAAAGTTTCACAACAAAAATGTGCTTATATTTTTACTGTATAGAAAAAAAATTAAATTTATAAATTTTTTAAATTACAGATAAAATTTGTTGGCCGCGTATCAACAGACCTGTATTGAGGAGATCCAAGCAAGCTCATTGCGGTTTGTGTTGTCCTGATGGAAAATATCATGAAATTATATTTACAAAGGGAAAACATGGCAGGTTTGTATGAATTTTTTTTAATGTTGATTCCAAGTCATCAAGTGTGAAAAAACAGAATTACAATTTGAAGAAAGGAACATCTTTGGTTTACCATATGCTTTCCAATATTTTGATTGATATTTATTATGTCACACATTTTTTGCAAATATCTTGTTTCATGTTCGATGATTATTACACTATCCACTGATTCCCTTCCCCCCCCCCCTCCCATTTTGTTAGCTCAGAATTTAATTAGAAATAGTCTAAAAGTTTTTTTGGAAGTAAACATTACCTGAATAAATAATAAAGTGGTAATTTTTGTTATACCATGTGAAAAAAATCATTTTTAATTACATCAAATAATACATTTTTTTGTTTTTTTCTAACAAAGCTTACTTAAATTGAAGGGCTTGCAGCAAGAATGGGTTAGCTCCATTTTTCCTTCATTGGGCCAAGAGGCAGTTGGTTTCACCCATTTCTTACTCAAATGTCACGTTTATCTTAGCCTTATCGTAATTGAGAAACACACAAACTAACTGCTGAAGTTACATTTGTCTTGTGCCAAACAAAGGAAAAAAATTTATTACGAGATTTTTGTAAAGTAGACTTGATTTAAAAGTGCTAAAAATAGGGAAAACTCCTTCTTCCTGCAAGCTCTTCAATGATGGCTTGCCTTGTGAACAAATACAAAGGCCACAACAGGCAAATCACCTAATGAGATGGCTGAAAAAATTATGCCCATAAAAAACATGGATTTTAAATATCCAATACACGAGTGTGCATCACCAAAAATAATAATTAATACATAATATACAGCCCATAAAAAAGATTATAGTTGTCATATCTAAGTATGGATATCTTCTTGATTTATCCCACTATGTCTATTATACTTTTTAAATATCTCTCTCTCTCTTAATTGTGTTAGAATTCACCCCGGAGGTGAACTAACCACTATTAACAACCCTATTAGTGAAAAACTCTCTGTGACACTACAACTTCGAATTGTCCCTTACTAAACGATACTGGTGTCCCCTTGTCAAAGCAGTTGATTGACGATATATTAATAACTCATGGTCCATCCTATTGAAAATTTTCAATCGTACGTCAATCATATCCCCAACACCCACGTTCCTCCAATGTAGACATATTCAAGAAAAATGAAATAAAGTATAGTTATTTTGAAAATTGTGTAACTGAGTGATTTCATCTGGAAATCATGTTATTGTAAGGGACCCGTGTGCTTATAAAGGGAAGCACGGAATTGTAATTGCTTACATTTTCTACACTTCATAAGTAATTTTTCAGGGGCTCAATCACATTTCCTATATCATTGCCATTTCATAGTGATATTTTGCATTCAGTGTTTCCTGGCTACCATTTCTTATTTCAAATGCTTTCTATTCAAATATCAAAGCTGTCTATTACAGTTTATTTAATATTTCACTCTCCTCTGTGCGAAACACATAGTATAAGCCTGATTTTTTTTTACTACAGTGAAACCTTGCTACAATGTGATTTCCAATATAACAATAAATCCCTGTACAATGATATTTTTCAAATCTTATTTGTAATTGCCTATTGTCTAATGTTAAACACCTCTCAATACAACAATATCTATGCTATGGTAAATCGCTCTCTAACAACATTTTTTTTTAAAGATTTTGAAACTGCTAGAATGATATTTTTCATATTTTGTTTAAAATCACCTTCACTAAATCATAATTTTGTGTGTAGTACACGAAAATGTTGTGGAGTAAACCACTTTACACTGGAGGAACAACTGAGTGAATTTTATTATTCTACTGGTCAATAATAATTTTTTGTTGCGAATAAATAACTTATATAAATGCATTTTATGGTGGTACTAATAACACAGATTCAGAAAAGATGCCAACAACAGCATAAATTTGGTGGCGACTGATAATGCCACCTCTCGATATAACAATAACCTCTCTACAATGATATTGTTTCTTAGTATGCAGAGTATCATTGCATTGAGGTTTGACTGTATTTCAATATGTGTTGGAGCAATCATGAAAGCACTGAATCTATTTAATGAGCAATTGTTTTGACTCCCTGTTTATCTGTCCATAGTCACACTAGCAAACTACTGTGATGAGGGCGTGGTAAACACGCAAAAAAAAAAAAAATTGTTGATTTTACGCCTATGTTTACAATTTTCTAGAAGTGTTATTTTCTTGCGTTATGATTTGAAGGAATGTTGTAGCAATTAGAAAAAAAAATTCATCTGCAGAAGGCAAAGGTGTCATAGTGTCTTTAGCACTGCTGAAATTCTCCTAAGATCACAATGTGTGATAAACCAGAAAATGTTTGGGAATTGAAGCTTTACCCATTCGTTAGAAATTCTGTACAGGAATATGGATATGCAGTTTAGCAGTAGTAGTTTTACTCGATTTGGTTCAATGTATTGATGCCATAATTGTCAGTTTTTCCCCCCATATGTGACAAGTTTTTGGGCAACTTTTTTTTCCCCCAGTGGAAGATGTCAGCCTGAATATGATTATACCCAGTTATTTACTCCTAAAAATGATCAGAAGCTCTTATGTCTTTATTTCATGATACCATGATTCTTAATTACTTAGTTTTTTTTTCAACTATTACAGACACGCTTATAGATGTGCTCGACAAAGTTCTCATGGAGACTTCTTACCATTTTCCATCACAGATCAAGATCTTTCAGAAGAGCAAAATGAATTACCAGATGTAAAGACAGAAAATGTAGAAAATGTTTATGAATAAAATTTTCAAACAAAAAACTTTTCAGATGTACAAATATTTTTTGATTTATTTGTATTTTTCAATTTCATCAAATATTAATTTGATGATTGTGAGATAAGAATTCATTAATAAGAGGGACTAAATAACTCATTTTGTTGCTGTAAAATTTACATAATAGTCTGTAGTGATTTGAAAAATATACAGGCAGGATGTCCCATAACTCTACCAGCCAAAATAAGAAGTGGATGATAGTATATGTCTAGACACACACACACAATTCTTGCAATGCAACCCATCCATTTGAGGAATATGCACGGTATCCCAATTCAAAAGTCACCAGAATATGGCAACTCTGCTCAAATCATGAAAAGCGAGAGGGAAATTCCTTACAATCACAGAAAATTATTTTTAATTCCTTTTCTTCCATCTAGCACATAGTTTCTCAACGTTTTTTGTCCCATTGCCTCCTTCTTCAGAAATTTTTTTTCTTCCATCGCCCCCCAATGCAATCTTACCCATAGGATCCTATGTTATATCCGTAGCTTCTACTGCCCCCCCCCCCTGGAACATTCCATCGGCCCACGGTGGGAATCACTGATCTAATAGTATAATGTGTGATGTATGAAGGGTTCAAAGTGTTGACTGGAATTTCCTGAAGCTTATGTTGATGAATTTTGACAGAAGAAATTCGCATGAATGAGTTGCTATACTTCGTACTTAATTCCAGAAATTTTGAAAATCAATGATTTTAATGTTTGTAGCAAACTAGAACATCAGCTACCCCACACCAACTCGTGTCATATTGCCATACAGCAATTTACTACCAATCCTGTTGGTTCGGGAATAAAGGCATCATCTATCGGTGGTTGCCTTGGATTCACTTTGTAAAGAACTTGTTATGTATGTTTCCCCAGTATCGGGCGTGATGACAACGTTCATGGTACAGGGGGTCCCAGCTTGTGTATGTGGGTGGGAACTACGGTAACGATACAAATGAATGAATAATACATGCCATGTTCAGGCTTGTGAACTGGTTTTGTTGGTGATCTCAATGACGCTGACATCGCACAGTGTATTCTGGCAATCTAGGGGGGACAAAATTAAATTTTCGACTGATCTGAAAAGGGCTAAACATATTTCTTGATAACAGAATGTTCCCACATTGTAGAAACATGGTTAGTGTCTTTTTTAATCATGCACAGTTCTGATCAAGTATGTCTAAACATTCCTGTTCCAAAACATGCATCTCGCACGGCTTCGTGACCCACTTCATTCCGTCAACTTTGCTTGACCAGTATATATCACACATTTTCTTTTCGGCTGTTTTTGTTCAATGGTAATAATTCAAATCCTTTTTTGATTGAAAAGTTTTTCAAAATTGCTTGTAATTAATTAACCCAAGGTTACTTTGTAAAGTAAGTAACTTTTTATCACATAAATTATTATTTTTTCTAATTTCTTTTAAGATTTTAGCATATAATTAAGCATTATTGAGTGCTCTGACAATATACAAGTTATAGTTAATATGTTTGACTAATTAAAACTTCAAAAACCTGCAGACTAAAATAATTCTCTAGATGGGTTTACAAATTACTCTCATACTTCATTGTTTGGCATATGGGTAGGAAACAAGAACATTGCAAGATTTGAAGCCATTTTATTTTGGGAGACATTGGCAATACAGATATTTGTAAGGCATCAACGGAAAATTTTAAAAAAGTATGTTTGAAATATTTTTGTTTGGCAATTGAAAAACTGTGGCAAAAAGTTACAAGATACAGGGACAATTTCTTAAAGATTATTCATCATAGCTTGATGAAAATAAATTGTGAAGAATTATTTATGCTGAAAATTTTTATTTGAAGCTGCTCCAGGTCCATCACAAAAAAAAAATATGCCAATAAAAGACCTAGAATACCCAATAAGGTCTTAACCGACTGTGTTCCTAGAGCGATGTCGCGAAAAGTTAAACCTTTTCTGAACTGTACGAGCCCAGAAGAATTTTGCGTAACTATTGAAGTAACACTGAGAAAAGTTGATACAAGTGATTCATTGACTATAGTGAAATAACTCTAAATGCCTTTCCAAACAGGAACTATGATCAAGAATGTCCACAGATTAATTCTTCAAACGTCATCTTCATTATCAGCAGATCAAGAGCTTGCTTTGAGATAATGGATATTAATCTTTCAACGCATGAGTTGTAAGGCCCGTGATACACATGGCACTAAGCAGCATGGAAACATGCTACTTTTGTGTTATTTGGTAGCATGTGTATCACAGATTTAAACGCTTATGCCAGCAAGCAAGAGACTTTAAGCGTGAACTCTATCCTGCATATTACAGAAATCAAAATTGTTATGTGTCAAAATAACAGATATCAGCAGAAATCCCACTCATCATTCAGATGAATCCCAATCAAATCCAGATTAATCGAACAGGCTTCAGTGCAGGCTTTTTCCCATCATTTTTATTAGCATTTTTTTAATACTTATTTGTTTGCATGAATTTTTTTTACAATTATTTGTAATTTTCGGCACAAGATATGGTGGAATGAACGCTAAATGTAATTTGTATTACATGTTTACCTTCATGCAACAAAGCATTGGTTAAACTTTAAGGAGCTAACACATGTATATCTGCATTTCATGAAAAAAATTACTGCATCTTATAATGTTTATTGCAATTTCACTGTAATTTATGAGATAAGCTAAATATTACTGATCATATATATGTATTCATGAATTATACAAGAGATAAGACCAACAAAAATTGATCGATGGAAAAATTTATAGACCTTCATCCAGCAGTGGATTGAAAATGGTTGTTGATGATATCGGGATTTCTTAACATTTTTTTAGCAGCAGCAACCCAAAGTCACCAACACTATTGACTTTACGACCCATCGCTCTATATCAGATATAAAAATGCTTAATGTAAACATTACTTATTAACAAAATGTTCGGTTTGACCCATAGGTTAAAAACCCCTGCCTAGACGGTGAAAATAACACACTGTGTATCAGTGGGGAAAGAATCTGGAAAATGACTTAACTAGGATATTATTCAAGGCTTTATGCATCCATGGCCATACCCAGGAATGAATCATGGTAAGAGGAAAAGGTAGACACATATACGCTTTAGAGGAGATATTCCTCTCCTAAAAAATTTAAAAGAAATGTATGATGGTCACAAATGAAGATGAAAAAAGGGGCGATGCTTGGTCACTTATATGAAAATGAAAAGTATTCTCTTGATGAGTGTGTGAAAAATTAGAGACAAAATTTAAGTAAAATGCAAGCAAAATTTAGAAATTAAAACATTTATATTTAATTATATATTATTCCAAAGTTTTTATGCTTTCAATAGGGTTGTGTGAGCAAAAATCAGACCAATTCTCAATCTCTGGATGTTTATTATTGAAGGTGCAGTCACGGATATGTGTAAAATATGAGATCATGTGAAGAAAAAATGGACAGAATATTCAGCAACCTTACATATGGCACAATCTGGGCTATCTTGCTCTTTTAGGAAATGAAGATAAAAATTAAGAGGAGAGCTCTGTCAACAATAAGTTTGTAGAAAAGGTTTTTAAATCTTCTAGATGTGGAAAGATGAGAATATTTAGTGCAGCACTTGTAAAAGATGAAAAAATTAGGGAGTGCACACTGAAGGGAATATTGTAGGAATGGTGAATATCTCTCCGAGCATGAAATCAAGCATCTGTCTTTAAGGTTTAAAGGAGCACTATGGCCCCCACAAGGTTTGGGCTGGCAGAGATATATATATATAGAGGACAAACCTCTGTCTTTTTTTACACTATAAATTCACTATGGGGAGGCCCCACCAAAACTCTCAGTCTCAATGATGGACGAAGACATGATAAGCATCTCAATAAAAATAAAATTTCATCAGCAAAAATGTGCCTTATAGAGAATTTTTAAAACAATTATATAGTTCAGTATCATATTACATATCAATGAACTAGAACCCCTTCTCCACCTATCAAATAAAATTATTACAATTCTTCGATTGAAACTAGCGACTGAATTTTGATTAATGTGCGCATGAATAAAAAAAACCTATATGATATCATATTGGATGATATTTTATAAGCAATGATATCAGGGAAATTTATAAGCAATACATACAAATACAACGTATCTTCGCGTTCTCCTAAAGTCATTCTTCCGCTTTTTCGAGGTTTAGTTTGTCCTGGACTGGAATATGCTGTAAGGTTTTGGAGACCATACCTACAGAGGGATATAGACTTGGTTGAAGGGGTGCAGAGAAGAGCTACACGTGCCCTTATTGGCTGAAGGGGCTTGAGTTATGAAGAGAGAATTCATTTGTTGAATATGTTTACATTGGATGAACGCAGGTGTCGAGGAGATAAGTGTTCAAAATTTTCAATGGGATGGATAGAATGGACCATGAACTTTTAGTACACCGCCAATCGACTGCTCTTACAAGGGGATACCAGTATTAATTGGTGAGGGACAATGCAAGGTTATGGTGTCGCAGGGAATTTTTCTCTAATAGGGTTGTTAATAAATGGAATAGCTTACCCCCGGAGGTAGTAAATTGTAACACAATTGACACGTTTAAAAAGAAATACGATAAACATGTTGGGGTAAATCAAGAAGTTATCCATTCTTAGAATAAGACAACCATAAGTATTCTTTATGGGCGTTGTATAATATTTTATCATGTGTATATATTGTTTATAATGTTTCTAATTACATTTTTAATTGGGTTGCTTCATTTTTTAAATATATGGCATCCATATTTGTTATGGGCATCTTTTTCTCAGCCACCTCGCTGGGCATTTTGCCTGTTGTGTTGTATTTGTATAGAGATAATTTTAATTTGAGACAAATAATGGATTTTAGATCTTCAGGGTGCATACATGTATCGGTAATGATGTTGGATGAGAAGGCTAATTTCTAAAACTACTGTCAATGATTTCATTCATAATGATACCAGAGTGGCTAGGAACCCAAATTACACTCATGTCCATATTGAGGATAATGCCAGCTCCGGCAAATAAAGGTTCAGAAACAAAACAAACGTTACTTATTCATGAAGCCCATTTATTAAACAAAAGATAAAGAACAAAAACGATGGTGTATGTATGATACCATTCATAAAAACTATGATTTTTGCTTCCTGGAGCAATTGTAAAAAATATCTCTTTTACAAAAACTTACTATTACATGGTTGGTATGATGGTTAATACATTGTATGTCTCCCATGCGATGAAATACAGTCCGTACAACGCCTAGGCATGCTGAGTATCAAATTATCGATCTGATCTTGGGGAAGATCACTCCACTCAGTAAGCAATGCTCTCCGAAGTTCCAGTACACATGTAAGAGGTGGTTGACGGGCTGCAACTCGTCGGCCAAGCATGTCCCACACATGCTCTATCGGATTCAAATCAGGTGAGAATGCTGGCCATTCCATACGGGTTATATCCTCAGATTCAAGGCATTCGTTTACGATGTTTGCTCGGTAAGGACGGGCGTTGTCATCCATAAACACAAATTCTGCGCCCATGGCACCCCTAAACAAACGTACATGTTGCTCCAGAATGATGTCCCGATAAATTTGGGCTTTCATGGTTCCGGTTTGAACATGCAGATCTGTTCTGGAACCCGGTATAATTCCACCCCAAACGAGCAATGCTGCACCACCGTAACGGTGTCGTTCAATGATGTTGTCTTGGTGGTAACGGGTACCTGGCGTTCTCCATATGAATGTCCGACGTGAATCAGACTGCAATCTAAACCTGGACTCGTCGGAAAACATCAGACAAGCCCACTGTGACGATGTCCACATTGCATATTCTCTACTTCAGGCTAATCGCTGTCGGCAGTGAGTTGCCGTGAGCGGAACACATCTGACAGGCCTGCGAGCATATAGACCAATATCTCCCAAACGTCTGTACATGGTTTGCCTTGAAACTGTGGTACCCGTGCCTGCATATAGCTGACGAGACAGGTCGGATGCTGTGTCCGTCTGCTTCTTTTGGCAGTTACTGCCAAATACCGGTCTTCATTCGGCGTTGTAACTCAGGGGGCGACCTGTACTGTAACGTCTACTGACATTTCCCAAGGTTACTAGAATATATAAACCATTTCCGTTATCTTGGAATCGTTGCCGTTATCGACATTTCTGTTATCTTGGAATCGTTGCCAAAGCCTAGAGCCAAACTTGACTTGACTTGACTTGAATAATTAGTGTCCTCTATACCTACTGGGGGCTTTAGGACAATTGATAAAACACAGGCATTTTATAACAGAGAACAATCCAAAGAACTTGAATAAATAAAAAATACAAAAAACAATACAGACTTATGCAAAGAAAAAAAAAAAGGAAGAATAACAACAATAAATATTATAAAAACAACATGAAAATAGAAAAATATGATACAAGATCTAATTGATCATGAATAGACAAAGACAAAAAAACAAGAAAACAGTTTCAACAAAATTAAACAAAAATATATACGACTAGTATCAAAAAATAAAAAAGCAAAAATCATGTAACAATTTGAACAGGAAAAAGAAAAAAAATATATACATACACATATATATTTCTTTTTACATACCCATATAAATATATATATAAATTCTCAAAATTTCTGCAACAGATATTATAGCTCGCAAAAAATAAAATAAAAATAAAGAACAAACATCAACAAATGAAAAATAGGAAAGAATTCAAAATCTATTACAAGCTGACAGATATAATTCAAATTCATCAACTAATAGCTTCGGTGCAATTTTCAAGATAGAAATCCAGTTATAATCTTGAATATTTGATATACCAATATTTTTAAACAATCGCTTTCTCTGAATGTCCCACTTACAGCATGCAAACATGAAGTGATTATTTGTATCTTCAGAATGGCAAAAATCACAATTAGCTGAACGTTCCTGATTTATTCGGAAAAGATAACTTTTGGTTGGGGCTCTGTTGGCTAACAATCGGTAGAACAATGTCTCATATTTGCGTCTTGAAAAATGATGTGAAAACTTTTCAATTGATTTGAAGAAAACATCAGCCTGAGGGTAATTTAATTGGTCCCTAATGAATTGGTAAACATGAAGTTTCCATTTATTTTGGAGCAAATTCAGAACATCTTCCATATATGCATATTCTGGAGGTGGAGTGACAGGATTGTTAGCTGCTGAACGTGCGAGTCGATCAGCAATTTCATTGTATAAGATGTTTCTGTGTCCTGGTGACCAGACAACTGATATTGAATTGGCTTTATAAGACGCATGTGCCAATGCACAAAAAGAGGTTAAAATGACAGTATGAGATTTAAGATTAATTGTGGATAGTGCTAAGATGGCAGATTTACTATCCGACAGGATCACATAATCAGTTTTTTCAGAAATAAATTTAGATGCAGCCTTGGCAATCGCCAAACACTCCGCAGAAAATACAGATGAACAATTATGAACCAAAGCTTGAATACAACATGAATTTTTCACACAAAAAATGCCAATGGATGTATAGTTGTTGTTTTTCGAAGCGTCTGTAGCTATTATAGTGCAATTAGACCAATGGAGTTGTTCATACTGTTTGAACAAAGGTGGAATCAGATGTGAGTCAGATGTCATTTGAAATGGGAGAGAGTCTGTTATAAAGTTAATATTCGATATTGTCCATGGTGGGTCTGGAATGATGATAGGTTGAAGTGGAATCAATAAATGATTTTCTTGCAAAAACTGGATATGTGAGGGACTGCAAACTGGTAAAATAGTGTTTTGAGATACGTTGCTGATATTCGTGCAGACAAACTTGAAAATAGTACCATATTTTGATACCCTAGCCTTAATAATTTGTCTTGAGGAAACTTTCAGGATAAGAGAAGGGAAGGGAGGTTTGCCACAAATACTAAGTAAAATTGGAATTGGAGTATATATGGGAAGGCCTGAAGCAATTCTTAGTATTTGATTATAGATAGCTGAACATCTTTTAAGATTTTTCTGAGAGCAACTGTTCCAAAGCATTGAGCTATAGTTGAAAAAGCTAGAGATGACATTATGGCAAATAGATAAAAGTTTATGGCCCGGAGCACCTTTAACTCTGCCAGCAATAATTCTTGTGATGTTCAATACATTAACACTTTTCTTCAAAAGATGATTAATATGAGAATTCCATATAAGCTTCCTGTCAAAGATAACACCTAAAATTTTCATATTTTCTACAAATTGCAGTTGAAATTCATTGATATGAAGATTAGGAATATTGAAACTATTTTTCATTGTAAACAGAGTGAAGTAGCACTTGTCGATTGAAAGAGTGAAACCCCAATGATCCATCCAATCTTTAACTACAGATAAAGCATTGTTGAGCTCAGTGTTGATATAATTGGGATCATCATTACTGCACCAAAGCAAGATGTCATCGGCATATATGAAAGGGTGAATTGAAAGAGGTAAATGAACAAGCAAATCATTTAAAAATATATTGAACAACCATGGTGAGAGGACACATCCTTGGGGAATGCCACGATTAAAGTTGATCCATGATGATTTATGTTTTCTCCAACTGATAAAATATTTTCTGTTAGACAAAAAATTTGTAATCCACCTCAAAAAATTATCATGAAAACCAATCATATGAAGCTTATAAAGGAGAGCAGAATGGATCACTGCATTGTAAGCTCCTTTGATGTCCAAAGAGACCAACACTCCTACATTTTTTGACTTGAAAACATTGAGAATATTGCATTTAAGGTCTAAAAGTAAATTTTGCGTGCCAGTTCTTGGTTTGAAGCCATACATGTTGGAGGGGAATAAATTGTATTTAATAGTTATCCAATTCAAACGAGAAAGTATAATGCGCTCAAAGATTTTCATGATAACATTTGTTAAAGTGAGTGGTCGATAAGAGGATGGATGCCTTGGGTTTTTGTTTGGTTTCAGTAGAAACACAAGTTTGCCTTCTTTCCATCTTGATGGTATGGATCCAGACGACCAAATGGTATTAAATTCAGCCAACAGAAATTCCAATTGTTCTTGTGATATTAATTTGTAGGCCTTGGCATTAACTCCATCCGGACCAGGTGCAGTATTAGGTGTTTTCTGGATTGCTGATAACAATTCTTGAAAAGTAAAAGGTTTGTTGACATCGGGTGAGAAACTATTATGGGGACCACACAAAAAATCATAATTTTTTTGGATATATGGGTTAATGAGTGTTTCTTGCAAAAGATCTATTTGCTCATCTGGATCAGACACTAAAGAGTTATTATGGTAAAAAATGAGGTTATTGTCCTCATAAACTTTTGACTGAATGAATTTGAGTTTTCTCAATATTGTGAAGATTTTAGGATAAGATGCATGTGTAAACAGTTGATTAGTCATGAAGTCATTTTTACGTTGCTTAAGGGATCTCTTAAAAATGGCAGATCTTTTTTTGTATAGAATCCAACAGGTTTGGCATGGACAACTTCTGTACTTGCGGAATGCTCTTTTCTTAGATGCCAGAAGTAAACGAATTGATGAATCAAAATATTCATTATATTGATAGTTCTTACGGATTACTGTGCCTAGAGCCAAAAAGTTGCTCAAAGTTTATGGGACATTACTCAGTACGGACGGTCTTAACATATATTTCCCATTGACCATACGTCCTTTTTTTTACAAGAATGTCCCTTTTTTTCCTCAATCTAATACTGTTTCAGCGGTAACGGGTAATTTAACCTACTTTTGTGGAAAAAGATTTTCACCTCAGTAAAATATGGTAAATCTATGGATGTCTGACTCAAGATGATCAAAAATTTAGAGTATTTTTTTTTAATAAATTAAAATATCGACGGAAGTTGCATATAGCATTTATATGCATTTTCTTTCTATTTCGGTTTGTTTTAAATTCTTTTTAAAGGTTAGCGATTCAAATTTTTTTTGGGAGAGATACCCCGGTCTGTCCCACAAAGTTTGGTTCTGCGCACGTCCCTGAGTCCGCGTACAGTATATGTAAACCTATTAATGTTATACATACGCTCAAATACATGAGTGTATACATATACATGAGCAGGGATTGACAAATCCAAAAAAAAATTTACGTGCCAACAAAATATTATAGGCGCCAAGATTTTTTCCCCAACAAAATCCATTTTGTTGGGGACCCCTTTCATGCTGGCCGACAAGTCGACGTAATTTCCGACAAATCTGTACTGTCCTCAGACTTCAATAAATTATCAGTTATCATACATGAAAATATTAGGAGTCAAAGACAATTTCTTAGTCGCCATGATGCCCTAGTGCCTGGGATTTGTCAAGCCCTGTATTTTTAAATCAGATTATTTTGAACCTAATTTTATAAATTACTATTATGCAAGAAGACACTCTCTGAAATAAAAAAAACGTGGTTTTTTTCTCTCCAAAAAGCTTAACGACGTCTTATCCGTCACTTAGAAATAAAATTTAAGTTGACTGAATTTAGTACTGACTAGCTATAGTACCCGGCGCGGCCCGGGGTTTCTTCAGTAAGGCTTTTTGCATCATGCGATATCTCCCTATTTCTTTTAGGGACATGCAAACCGTGTCTAAGTTAACCAATTTAGCGGCTTCCTGCGCGACTCATGAAAGAAACAAATCTAGATTTAAAGAAACGTAGAAATGAATATATTTTTTTCTTTTTAAGGTAAAATTGTAAATTGTAACTTGGTTAATTCTAAAATGTAAGGCTTCACACAGGATAGTAATTTTTTAAACCTATAAAATTTTATTATTAAAGTAAAATAGGCAAGCAAAAATGTTAAAATAGGCATCAAGAAAAAATCATTTATAAATAAAGGGGAAAAAAATGAAAACCTAAAATTAAGGACTTAGAAACTGACAAGAAAAAAAAAATATCACTCTTATGCCACATACTATCAGGTGCCGTAGCCAGAAATTCCTATCGTGAGGAGACGACCATAGCGACAGAATAGAAATAACTGTCATCCCGTACATATCAGTCATTTTCTTATATTGCAGGGAAAGGTGGATCCCAAGTCCCCACTAGGTTTTCTCTCCGGGGATCCAGTTTTTCCGCGATCCCGCACCTAGAATTCAACCGCAAATTTCCCTGGAATCTGAACTCATTTCCCGGAATCAGAATAAGGTTGAAGCACATCACATTTCCGTACTGACTTTGACATGTCTGAGAAATTTTTATCACTATAGAAGCATGCATTTTATAAACTGTAACCATTCGCGTCCCCCCCCCCTGAGCCAAGATTATAGTGTTATTTTGCAGGGAAAAAGGTAAACCCCCCCCCCCTCGAGAAAATTCTGCATACGCCCATGACTAATCAGTAAATTTTGAATACAATTAATAGTGTTAATAGATAAATTATTAAATTAATGAAATACACGCCGTATATTCAACCCTTTAAGCGGAATTTAACAAAATATCTCGTCAATCTCCCGCCTCTAATTTTAGCGTTTACAAGACCAGACATTTTGTAAAGTTGATCTCTCTCAAAAACTTTTCAATTTACCTTATTATTTGTTAGGTTCGTCTAATTATTTTAAATTCTCAAAAGTGTTTTTTATAGCTCCAAAAATAACTTGCAAAAAATATCCATTAATGTCTGCTCAAGAGTGGGGGATTAAACACCCCCGCCCCTCCCGCACTTGAATTGACATTTGGAGGGGGCAGAAAAGGAGCACAAGGAATTTCTTCCAAAAAAAATCCGAATTACTAACTTTCAAAAAGCATTTAAATTAAACAAAAAAAATAATTAAGAATTGTCCTGTGTCCCCAGGCTGGAACCTCTCAACCCGACCCTCGTAGAGGCCATGGTTTCGTTATTCGAACAGTGCAAATTTGTGAATACATCATAATTCATTAATTACATAACTTATCTATCTTTGAGACAAAAAGAATTGGACAAAAACGGCAATAAAAGGTCCATGCTATATGCAGCTGGGTTACAATCAAGGACGAGTTGAAAAATTTGCAACACCATAGCTTCTAGTCTAACTTTTTGGTAAGTATTTATATGGTCCCCACATCCTGAAGCAGGGGCCCTCTTAAACTGCAATCTTTGGCGGGCCCCCATAGTGAATTTATAGCATGGAAACAAAAAACAATGTTAATTATCTTGGGCCCCAGGACTGGATGTGACTGTATAGGACTATCAGTCCTACGCTTGGGAGGGGGGGCAGGATTATTGGTGTTGCTGTACTGTAGAAACGAGTTTTTTTCCATGTGAAAAATATACTGTATATCATTTCAAAAAAAAACAACCACGGACCATTGACAACAGGCATCCCTCATTGTATGCTTATACAGTATCAGCAGCTTTTTTCACTGAGTAAAAAAGACCGACGGATTCAATTATTGTTAATTGCATGTGCTCAGGGAAAACAGCCTGCAAAACCATCTGGAGTGTCTGGTGCCCGCGGGCTTCACACTGGACACCGCTGTTTTTCTTTTCCTACGATTTCAACAACAGGATGCAAATCCCTGGGGGGGAAGGATGAATACAAGAAATATCGGGAAGTAGATGACAATGGCATTCGGTTACGGATGCCTTTTTAGCCAAACACTGTTTTGTCATCCCCAGGGCAAGTTTAGATATGCAAGATTTTTATCAATTGGTAGGTTCCCGGGGAGGAGCAAAGCCTTCTAGAAGTATCTAGGAGTCTTTGGGAGGAGGGGGAGAACGGTAGCTGTTGGTAGTGCGTAAAAGAGGCGAAAGAATCACTCAAATTAATAGCGATTTAAAATTTCTTTTTTTTCACGCAAACATAGTAGAAAAGCGCTTTCAGTGTATAAGAAGGTGTATATGCAGAGCTATTTTTAAATGATGTGGTAGATTCCGGAAATTTAGGCACTAAAAATTTTCAAAATAGGCATGCAAAAAGGCACTAAAATGCCTAAAATAGGCACTAAAAATAGGCACATTTATAATTTTTGGAAGGAATAAAAATAATTAAAAACCAAGATATTAAGGGTCCAAAAACTGGCTGAAAAATTGGTTGCACTTAATCCGTCCATTGTTTTAATTATAGTTTGTAATAACTGCATTATTATCTAAGTTAAATTGATTTCAAGCCCAAAATAAAATGTTAGTAGATCCTCAGGATTAGGGTAATTCCAGAACCCCCCCCCCATTACTAGACGTAGAGCCGGTAGAGAAAATAATCTGTGGGGCTCCTTCGAATTACGAATAATTCTCATTTATTTGCTGTATTATTTGGAATAATCATTATCATCTTTATAGTTGAAACATTGCTATCACATTTTTTTTTACAAAAATAGAACTTTTTTAAATATTACCACCACATATGAGGGTAAATACAGTCATAGGCATGCGCAGTATTTTCTCGGGGGGGGGGGGAGTTTAGTTTTTCCTGCAAAATAACACTATAATCTGGGCTCGGGGGGGGGGGAAGAGAACTCCAAAACCCTCCTTTGCTTACGTCAATGAATACAGGCCCCTTCAAGCGTGGGGCCCTGTGTGGTCGTATCTGCCAAACGCCCCTGAGGGCCACTCTGGTCAATTTAATCGAATATTAAATGCTGTATGTAATATGAATAGCCATGTTTATTTGCAGTGCATTTATGATTTATGGTACAAAAAATAAAATCAAAACAATGGGCCCTGTCTGCTCCTACTCCACCTTGTGTGAGCCATGACGTCAATCCATGACCTCTTGGAACAGCCATCAGCCAGCTATGCACATACAACGCAGTCCAATGCTTGGCCGAGACATTATGTAAAGCGTGCGGGAGAGAAACAAAAACTTCTAGTTTTCCTCTGCTTTTCTAGCACGGGCTGCGCTCATCTGAAACAAAATAATTCACATCTAACACCATCTGGCCAAAGCAAAGTTAATGCATGGCAACACCAGTCTCTCAGATCACTTATTTATGTGAAATAGGCTGGAAGGGGGGAGGGGTTTTTCTGATAATAAATACTAAAAGTTGGAAAATTTTAAAAATAACGATTGTTTTGAAGTTTTTAATGCCCAAAATACCCAAGTTTTACAGATTATGGCCTCTAAAATTTACTAACAAACTTGAAACTATGTTGGAATAGGCATTTATGGCACGAAAATTTCAAAAAAGTTTGAAAATAGGCAAAAAAAAAAGCTCATTTATGGCATTTTGCCTGAACTTCCGGTCTCTAATGATTGGTATTGCTTGCTGCAAATATGTTCCGGCGTCCCTGCTTCGGGCGATTCCAAGTTCCTCGGATACTTCCATCTGAGTACGCCCACATTCCAGGCGGCCGATAATTCTACCATTTAAAAAATCATCCACATGCGTCATAACTATTCGCTTATGGCGCTGAGCGCCTTACAGAACTCTTGTGAACAATTTCACTTCTTTGCCACCATTCCTTATATACCCCCTCTTACACTCTCGTCATTGTGACGTACTATCGGCATCATCTGGGGTAAGACGCCTTCATATACTTTCATTTAGTGTATTAAGGAGTTCTAATCTGGGGTGGCTTCCTGAAATTTGCATATCATTCTTGCAGATGTGTGTGATAATTCTACAGGTGAAATTTTTACTCTAGATTTCGATTTCCGTGTGATTCTGAATTATCCTTAATTTATGGGCATGAGTGTAGTTATATATTATTTCAAAGTTTTTATGCTTTCAATAGGGTTGTGTGAGCAAAAATCAGACTAATCCTCAATCTCTGGATGTTTATTATTGAAGGTGCAGTCACGGATATGTGTGAAATATGAGATCATGTGAAGAAAAAATGGACAGGAGATTCAGCTACCTTACATATGGCACAATCTGGGCTATCTTGCTCTTTTAGGAAATGAAAATAAGAATTAAGAGGAGAGCTCTGTCAACAATAAATTTGTAGAAAAGGTTTTTAAATCTTCTAGATGTGAAAAGATGAGAATATTTAGTGCAGCACTTGTAAAAGATGAAAAAATTAGGGAGTGCACACTGAAGGGAATATTGTATGGAGATAATTTGAATTTGAGACAAATAATGGATTTTAGATCTTCAGGGTGCATACATGTATCGGTAATGATGTTGGATGAGGAGGCTATATTTCTAAAACTACTGCCAATGATTTCATTCATAATGATACCAGAGTGGCTAGGAACCCAAATTAGATGAATGTATGCAGAATAAGAACTATATAGAAATGACCTCTCTACTTGTCACAGGGGCGTAGCCAGAAATTTCGTTCGTGGGGGGACCAAAGTGACAGAACAATAGATTTGGCCATCTTTTTCCCTTTTTTCGGTCATTTTCTCACATTTCGGGGGGGGGGACCAGACCCACAAGTCTCCCCCCCCCCCCTGGCTACGCCCTTGACTTGTCAATACAAGATTCATCGAAAGACTGGTTATTTGTGGAGATGAAGATTACAAGGAAGAAAAATTCATCACTCCGGTCTCTCGCTTGCCGGACGAGTGCTCTATCAACTAAGCTATGGAAGCAGATAGAATATTTCAACCTTGGAGCATATATATATTGAAAGGCACCGTACATGGACGGAGTCAACAATCAACTAATAGCTCGTGAATGACATAGGCCAACCAGATGACCACATGCCTAAAGAAATGTCCTCTCTACTTGCCAATACAAGATTCATCAAAAGACTACCCCAGTCTCTGGCAAGCGAGAGACCGGGGTTCGAGTCGCCGTGGGGGCAGTGATGAATTTTCTTCCTTGTAATCTTCATCTCCTCAAATAACCTTGAACTTTAAAAATAAACCCTTAAAAACCAAACAAATACAAATACAACGCCACAACAGGCAAATCGCCCAACGAGGTGGCTGACTTAAGAACATCATGGATCCCCGAGCCCCTACTTACCACCGCTACACCACACATCCACCACCCCCCCGCGGAACCCCCCAACGAATAGGTACATGCGTTAGTGTACGTGTAGTGCAACCTGACGTAAAGTTTGTTTCTGTGTAATGCTTGTTATGTGTAGTGCTGTCATCTGCCCCCAGTTTTACTAACTACGAGTGAAGTGTTATGGTTGAATGATTTACCGTTGTAGGACTGTTGCTCTCTGTGGCGAGACTTTTTAACGGGGAGATCGGCTCGCATTTGCGCCTTGAAGTTGGGAACCACAGAAAACCAACTTCAGCCGACCACCACTGTGGGGTTCGAACCCGGATCCTCGCATCACGAGTCCGGCACTATAACCACTCGACCACCACAGCGACCAACGTATGACAAAAATTATAGCCACGCAGATGCTTCAACAAAGACGCCTTACAAAACTATGCATAGTTTCTCAGTTCTCCTAAAAACATTTTAAAAATGCATTAATATATATTTTATTAATTATATTTGTCTTATTCCTTGGAACAATGAGAGTCAGTGTATCGGATCAATCAAAATCTACTTTTTATTTGCCTTTGCACTGATTCTGAATAGTAAGTGTCATTTGATTGGTTGTTGTATGCAAGAGCAGCAGAGTGTTTTTCGTGTTGATCCGTTTCAAAGCCTGAAGTTGATCAAATCTACGGCGTCTGTGATTGGTCAATGGCTAGAGAGAATTATTTGAGTTTGTGTTGGTTGTTATTTTTTCGTGGATCTAAGTAAATTAGAGCGTTTTTCTTTAATGATTAATCGCGGTAATAAACTGAAGTTTTAATTTTTTGAAGAAATGGATTATTCTTCGATAAACTGTCCTCAGTTTTGCAGTTTTAATTCCTCCGACGAAAATGAACCCTTAGATAACTCTTCTTATTTCGGTTAGTTCTTTTTGTATATTCATTTACCTATACTTCAGTTACATTTCATATAGGCGTTGTCAAAAAATGGTGCGTGTTTATTAGAAATTTCTTATAAAAAAGAATGATGGAACAACCGTTTTTATGCGTTTATTACATCACATTGCATTCGTTAAATGTTTCTCTTTAAATTGCTCGGTAAAATGTATAGAATTAGTTATATATGCATTGTAATAACTAGCATCGCGCTTATTCAATAGGCCAATATCATTGAATTTATCTAAGATACTATTGTTCTGTGTGTGGTTGCTAGATAAATAATAACATGCTCACCGAATAGCTGTACCATTTCCACCAATTTCTTTATTTTTGGCCATGGAACAAGGCCCCCTTCCCCAGGCTGGAAAATTTGGCTGCCCCTCCCGGAACAGACTTCACGGGGCCCTCAAGTAAATTTATATTGTGAAAAAATGTGCTCCAAGGTTTGAGCCCTGTCACAGCACCACCCAGTTTAGATCATGGCATTGGTATCATAAATCACTCGTGTCTGAACACTGCTAAATTACAGCCACAAATTTGAAAAAAAAAAATTGCATTGTTTGCTATTTGCTGGTTACAGAATATGCGACTGAGTATAGATCGCTTGATTCTCAATATATTGTGTACCTTTTTGTAGCGAAGTTTCCAACTATGCCAAAACTTTGATATGTCACCAGCATCACCCTCCCTGTTGCTGAAACATAAGTGGTTTCGAGCAGTGTTTGGCCCATAACCCAGTCAAATACAGTAAAGCATCCATTATCCAAATACCAATCAGCCGAAGGCACCAAATTCAGATTCACGTTCCATGTAGAAGCTCCTCTTACCTGCCAACCGGCCCACACGACTAACCTCATGTCACCTTCAGTGACGTGTGCCCATTCGCTTGCGACAGATTGTGCCGTTTGCAATTGTGACTAAACATACACAGATGCCGCTGTACTCTAATTTCCTGGGACCCAAGTGATTGGTCAAATCTGGGTCCTTTTTGAGTGGAAAAAGGGACCCTTTTGAAAAAAAAAGTATGGGTACTTTCTCCCCCATCACTCACTGGTATCCCTGAGAGTCAAATAAATAGATTCATTTCTAAAAGCATGTTCAATCCAGAGATTCATCGAAAAAAATATTAATTTACCAGCTTATAAGTAGGCTCGTTTATTTTCATTGTCTACTACTAGAGGGATTTGTGAAGCTAATTTTCATGCATTCTTTTTCTAGATTCCTGGTATTTCTTGCTGTATACGCATTGTTCTCAGTGTTTTTGATGAACTTAAAATAATAGACCAGTTTAGCTCGGAAATATGCAGTTGGAAAATGCAACAATATTGGGCATTAAAAAGAACAGCAATGCTTGTCAGTTCTCCGTTATTTGTAAGATGTGTGATACAAGATATGTAGGCCTATATACAGTTTTGTGTTCATTATCATAGTTTCTTTCTGTGTTCCATGTTGCTCCTATGACCCTGGTACAATTTTTTTTCCCCTTGAATGATTGGTTATCTGAACACCTCCAGTCCCCAATTGTTTGGGGTAATCGATGCATTACTGCAGTGCTAAATCGATCTGGTGATAAAAATGGATGTCGCCAAACAGCTTCATTGGGTCATTCCCAAAAGCGTACAAACCATTTCTCCGAGACTTTATATTTTTTTTTACAAAATGTTAGAGCATTCTGGTGTAGTAGTTTTAATTAATTTTTCTAGTTCTTCATTTAATTATCTGCCATGTGGCATTTCTTCATTTTTTTCAGATGGCATCTAATTAAAAAAAAAAAAATCATTGTTTGTACTAAGGGCCCCAGTCAAGTACTACGTCAGGAGATTTTTATCATTTTTGACCCCCTCCTCCCCTTTGTCAGCAAAACACCCCCACTCCCCCTGCCTTGTCAGGAAACTTTCTTCAGCGGCTTAAAATATTTCATACCTTCAAAAAATTATGGTTGATGTCATAAGCAACCTTCAATCCCCCTTGTCAGCAAATCCGAACCCCCCCCCCTCTCAACGCTTGTGCTGTAGATGAATAAAACTGATAAAATTAAAAAAAAACATTTTCTCTAGAAAACTTTTTTTGTTTGTCCCCCAAAATTTTCCCCATTTCAAAATGGCTGCTCTGTTACCATCGTTTAGGTGGAATGCAGTAAAACCTCCCAAAAATGGCAGCTAATGGGATCAAGAAATGTGACAGTTATTGTGAATGGCAGTTTCATTTCTGGGAAAAAGGAACTAATATATCTATGTAGGCCTAATGTAAAATTAAAATTCATTTTTGTAATTGATTATGATAATTATGTAATTGATTGCATTAGAATGTATGATTATACTAACACTTTAATGTAATGATTGATTAGTCGAGTGCGTTAACTAGGGGAGTGATCAGGTTGGGCTGGTGCTCAAATTTCACTCTTTAACTCTATAATGCCCAGATCGCCCGAAGTCGGCCGAGTAGGTTAATGCCCATAACCGCCTCAAGTCGGCCCAGCTAGGGGGTATGGGTATGTTTTGGTGGGCTTTTGTCACCAACGGGGAAGAAGATGAAAGCTCTTGTCAGAGGCGGGAACGGGAAAGACAACTGCAACGCCCTATCAATGGGATTTTAAAAGCTGATGTACTAGAATGTTCCTTGAGAATGGACTAAGGGTACTCAATGCATTTTACAAAGAGATAATACTGTGACGAAAAGGGTGTTTTCAGTAGATAAATTATCTCCCGAAAATCCATTGAAATGAAAGGGTGAACGTCAATGCAAAGGGTGGCATGACGTTCATGCCACTCATGGAGAAAGGGTGGGGAGAGGGAAAGTGGCCGAAATTTGGACGAGTCCACTTTGAACACAAAAAACTTGGTATTTTCACGACCCTCTCAGGTTTTCTACCTGGGCGTTAAAGAGTTAAACTCTCCTTCAACATTACAAGGGAATGTCAAAATGTGTTCTTTCTTCGGCTGATTAATCATCTTGTTGGGGCCCTGTTAATCATTCTACAGCTATTTTAGCATTCTAAAATTTTGGCTTGCAGTGCTGAGGTAGAACACAACAGAAATAACTTGGTGAGAAAAACTGATGTGGAAGATGTTGTACTAGCAATATCCCTAAATAGTTCTTTATCCCCAGCCATGATCAACTGCACCAATGTTGCTATAATGTTTTGAAGCATATAACCCCCCCCCCCCTTTTGACCAAAAAAAAAAAACCGCAATCCCTACATAGCTGACCGTATGTCCCGGTTTTCCAGGACATGGTTTTTTGCCAATAAATTTGTGGCCAGTAAGTACTTTGTGGAACGCTTGTTTAGATTTTAATTAGGCAGTATTGACTTCCAAAGATATTAAATTTTTTTTAAATATTATATTAATATATACTTTGTTTTTTGATGGACTTAGTTTACCTATATGTAAGATGAAAGTAGCGAGGTGTATGATCCTTGATTTTCGTATACAGGGTGATTAAGAAAGAATCACTGATTTCAAAATGATTCTACACTTGAAATCGACCATTAACAAAAAGTGTTCATAAAACGTAGACACATTTCCTCCCATATATTCATGTATAAGTTTATCATTCTATTCTATGTTTTTAATTTTAAAAAATATACAATTTTTGCAATTGGGTGATTCTCTTCAAGTCACCTTGTAAAGTACTAACTTGATATCGTCCGCCACATGCCAAAAGCACAAATATACAAATTTTCTTTTTGTCTCTTATCAGCTGTTACCTTCTTTTGCTATCTTAGTTGTGCCTGAAACACAAATGTGTATGCCTATCAAAACACGTTACAAAACATCTTAAGAAAAATAACTTCCATAGAATAACATGGGTAAACATTCAAATGTCATTTCGCGTGTTCTTATTTTGCAAGGGCATTGTGCATTCATGATTCTGGCATGACGGAGCCAATATATTGATTATTGTACAAGTAGAATTTTATGAAATTACGTTGCATGATACATGGTAATTAGCTGAACTGAATTCTTTATTTTTGACGTTAATGAAGTTTTTATTTTACCGTTTTTATTTATGAAGTTTTTATTTCTCTCTCTTGCCACTGCCATTCCCCCCCCCTCCCCCAGTTCATTGACTCGAGTCCCAGTGAGTCGCAACCCATGGTTTGCGCACCGCTGAACTAGACCATACATGCTCACAATCCATGATGTATTGGACAAAATGTGACCCTCTCTGAGTTAGCTGGGTGTGGCCCGCGATCTCAAACCTCATTTTGTAAGGATGAACTAAGCAGCACATTCTCAGATCACATCCGTGGGCCGCTGCTTCAGATCACTTAAGTGACAGGTGGCACATTTACAGTCATTTAAGAGACTAGGGGTGCATTTGAAGATCACTTAAGTGGTTCTTTTTCCCTTTCAATTGCTGAATGTTTTTAAGGGTGGTTTTTTTTTGGTCGTATTGTAAGCGATTGATCATTTGAATTTTTTTAAATTGTTTAAAGCATAATGAAATATTTTTTTTTCTTTACAGATACAGTACATGACCACAGTGTTGATGATGAAGAAAACAACAACATGGATGCCACTGATAATGGTTGATTGATTGAGAATGCAATAAAACATTCATTTTTATTCGCAACATTACCAAAATTAATTTTTTCCAATCAATTTTCTTTTTCACTGTTTAGATTTTTCTTTTTGGGTAAAAAAAGAATGAAAAATTTCTTTCCCACTTCTGTAATAATCGTTCATGAGTTTCTTTTTTTTTTCTTAAGAACATTTTTATTGGGAAGGTGTATAGTGTATATAGGAAAGGAATATTTTCACTTGGAGAAAGTGATCATGGATGTCTGAAAAACGGTTATTATTTTCCCGTCAGCCATTCAGCACCTTTATAAAATATACCACAAGAATGATACACACAAGGAATAGTGTTGGCCAACCAATGAGCAGTCAAATGACTGCATCAGAAGTCGCACCACTCTTTTGCTTTATCTTTCAGTTTTATAAAAAAAATTAATTTCCGGCAATCGGCTGTAAATCTTCAAGTGCTGATCACCCCAGGACAATGTACGGTTCTTCATGTGTGCATAAGAGAGCTTCTATTCCAAAGCATTGACATGGGAGTTCAGTTCTGAGAATGGGTGGGGAGGGGGTTATGTAAAAAAATGAAGAACCACAACCTGCAGAAAATCCTACGTAACCAATGAAAAAAAAAAAACTGATAGAGAAGGGCTGGACATGAAATTTTCACAGCACGGTTAATCCGTGCACTAATAATCAAGGTTCAATGGTAATTTTTTTGTATACTTTCCAGAACTTATCAACCTTTTTTCATATTAATAGACATACAGACCAATTCCAAAATCATATTGTCCTTTATAGTGATACTGTTTGGTTTTCGGGATGACCATTCTAGTGACGATTAATTAATATCGTCATCCTTAGCCAATCCTTATGTGGAATGAAATTATTGTTTTGATGGTTGAAAAAGGGCCACTGCACCTGTGGCTCTCGAATCACAAGCACAAACATCAGCCTACCATTAAAAGCACTCATCCGATTTGAAATAGCTTGCCAATGGTCGTTCATATAACCAACCAGTACCTTACATTTGACATGATGTGCTCTCCACTTGTTAATGCAAGATATACAGAAAACTGGATGTTGTGAAGATATTTATTATTTGAGATGATTTTTTTTAAGGAAGGAAAAAACTCACCTCTGCCTCTACCAGGAGTCGAACCCGGGTCCCTCGAGTGCCAGACGAGTGCTCCCGATTGTTATATATATAGCCATCTGGTGGCTTGTCGTCCATGAGCTATTAGCTAATCGTGTCAGACTGTCCATTGCACGGTTCCATTCGGCATATATACGCTCTAGCGAAGGAAAATCTCTATTTCCTTTGTAGCTTAGTGGTCAGAGCACTCGTCTGGCAATCGAGGAACCCGGGTTCGACTCCTGGTAGAGGCAGAGATGAGTTTTTTCCTTCCTTAAAAAATCAATATCTCAAATAATAAATATCTTCACAACATCTAGTTTTTCTGTATATCTTGCATTACCTTACAATCTAATAGTTACACATACAAAATTTTTGGTTTTAATGCTATAATTAATTTCAGTTCGCTATGCCATCCTCACTACCTGGTAAACTTTTTCTCTCGGATTAGTGTACTAAATTGAAAGCTGGAGATAAAAAAAAAAAATTATTTTATGTTAGTAGTTAGAGTAGGAAATGTCTATATAGGGAAAGCTTTTCCATTCTATCAAAACATTTTTTAGACAAAAAATTTGTTATATAGATAAAATTTTCAGTACGGAGTGAATCAATTAAAATGGTGAGTGTTGCTGTAAATATTTCCACCGAATAAAAAATGTTATAGTAAAGTAATCGAATGAATAGTGAAGAAGAGTGTCCAGCCATTCCAATGAAGTTTTTTTTGTAAATTTATTGAGTGAGACCCACAATTTGGACTCTGTAATGTTCAACCTTGTGTATGCCTGTTTGTGTTTGCTTGCATTTGCTTGAATCTGCTCACTCATGTGTTGATTTTGCTATAGTGATAAATGATAATTAAAGCACTTGAATGTTTTCCATGTGTAGTGTATGTAGTATAAAAACATGCATATAATATACTTATTGTTTTATACCTACACTCTTACATGTATATATTATATTGTCCCCTTTAAGTTTTGCTAGAAGTCTGTCGTATTAATCTAATTAGTGTAGATATCATTTTGAACTTATTTTATAATGCATATGTGCTTACATACACGTTTTTGCTTGTTGATTGATTTGAATATTTTATAGGTTACAATACATCTGCATCAATTTATGCCACACCAAAATTAGTTCGACTTTCTGGGTAAGTGTTGTTTTCTGATATTTGTTTCGAGATTTTTCTGAAGGTAATTATGTTTTGCTTTGTTCTCCTCCCCATGTGCTTATACATTGAATTTAATCATTGTTCGCAATAAAATTTTGAATACTACATCAATCATCTCAAAGTTGTTCTGTGTGAGGATTCAAAAGTTTCCCATCCATTTATGGCAGTGGTTTTTAATGTTTTTACTGAGCTGCATCCTGTGGGCTTCAATTCACAGACCTGCCAACTGTCCGGATTTTGGCAGGAGACTCCAGATTTTTAACTATTCTTTCTGCTCTCCGGATTGTGGCAGAAAATTAAATTTTCTGTGAGCTTTCACGCCATGACATCCATGACTATCGTCGTTGTTATGGAAAACACCCATAGATGGCAGCCGTGGTCATTTCCATCAAGCAGCCATAAAAAAAGTCTTGGTGATCACATTTAAGCAACTGGCAAAGATGTGACTTGTATTTACTTAGCATTTATTTGCAATCATTTATTAGGGGGATGACCTTGGTTGCTGAAATTCCCATATAAGCATTATTGTATTCCATTAACGGCCATGTGGTAAACACAATAAGTTTTTTCATCAGCAGGTTTGTATTTGAAGGTTTTTAATTGTTTTCTCTTATTAAATATGTCATCAGAAAGAAAAGAAAATATAAAACTGCTTTTAAGAGTTCATGTACCCAAAATTATCAATCACTGATAGCATCCACAAAAGGAAACTCATGTTTTATGGACAGTGTGTAGATGTGATTTCTCTATTCTGCATGGAAAGACTGATGTATTCTGCTCAGGGGCAATACAGAACCTGCCTGCGAGGATGGGGTGGGGGAGTTGGAACTTTTTCTTGATTTAAAAAATATTTAAAAGACTTTTAAATTTTATAGACTCCAAAAAGAAAATTCGCTAATTTTTTTTTTTGGAGTCTAACGGGGAGGGGGGCCTCCTTTCGGGAAAATTTCTGGATTCCAACGTCTGTATCCATATTATCACACCTCTCAGTGTACTTAAATTAACATTCCTTTCCGCAAGTTAATATATCATTAGATGTTTTCCAGCTCACACTCCTGGTGAAGAACTATTGATTTAATCCATTAAGGATGAAGTTGATTTTTAGAAAGAAAAAATCACTGAGTTGTAACCGCTCCCACCATTTATTGGCAACAAAAAAAATTAAAATTTGGAATGGCAAGCGAGCATGTTTAATTGTGTAATTGTATTAGGTGTTTGTTACTTATCTAATACTATCATATTAAAACATTGAATACAATTTTAAATGACCTATTTATTCTCAGTGAGAACTTTTATATTGAAATGTGTAATTTTTGAGTTTTTAACGTAACTGTTCGAGCCATAATCAAAACAGCAATAAAATATAGTGCATCGAAAGTTTGCAACTGCAGTTGTATATTCAAGGGAATATATTTTTACCTATACATTCACACTGCATCCTTGTTTTATTGCCTTAATATAAAATGTTTAATTTTTCTCCCATAAATTCCATTCTTCTAGAACTCTTAACATTCCTGTTAATCAGAATGATGATGAAACACTCTGCAATGAAAGTCTGGAGGATCTTTCGATATCCTTTGACAAAACTGAGATAGATGACGAGAATACAGATCAGAAGGGATATCCTATATTTTCGACACAAAAACGACCTTCCAGGTTTGTATAATCACAAAACCTAATTACTCTGAAGATATTTTTTCAATCCACTCTGAGCTTGATTATTTGATTATGTTAATAATCGTGTCTTCACTTGAGAAACTTGTCAACTTAAATTTTTGCTTAAGTTTTTCATAATTGGTTCAGAATTCATGTCTTCTACAATATTTCTTGGAATGTGTGTAAAATTATTATGTTCTTATGAATGTAATTTTAGAATTTTCAATGCTTGTGTAAGTACAGTAATTCCTCGTTATGGGGCACTATCACAGCTATTATGTCAGGAAAAAGACAAAGGAAAAACATATACTGAAAGTAAGATATAACTGACACATTCATTTTAGGTTCTAATGTTTATTAAATTGTCAGTGATTCTAATGAGACATGATCTCATATTCTGTTTTTTTTTTTAATAGTTTGGTTACATTTTATGACATCTATTTTTGATTCATATTGTGACTTGTATTTAAGTATCGGCAACCAAACTTAATTGGTGACCTACTTGGTCAGTTTCCTGTTTAATGAAGATGATTGAACAATGTAACATATTTCTTTTTAAACAGGGTTTATACAGGTCAGGAAAAACCTGGAAAAATCGGGAGAAAATTCTTACTAAAGTTGGGTAAATCAGGGAAAATAACCCATTTTGTCCTAAAACCTAGAAATTTCAGGCAATGATCTGGAAAATCGTCATGATTGTCATCTGATCGACAGAGAAAAAATTAGAAAGATTGTTTAAAAAATAAAAAATTTCCCTCAGGGGAAAATAAGAATTCAGATAACATTGTAAATATTGATAATTCCTCATAAAGTACTGCTAAAAAATAACTGGATACTGCCAAGGAGGAATGAGGATTTTCTAAGTCTGTATGGGAAAGTGTATTGTAATCTTATCGTAACTACTTCTAGTGTTTCCGGAAACATCATAGAAAGCTCAGTTACTATAATTTCATAAGTTAGCTTCAGTTAGCTATAGCAGAGGATGTATGTGTATATTTTGATTTCCACTTGAGTATTTTTTATCTCAGAACGATGAGTGGTAAGAAAACTGTTTTCAATCCTGTGAGGATGGATAAAAACTTGAATATTCAGTAGGCTGGATTGGATCAAAGAAGTCAAAAATGACTTGAATAAAGCATGGTGTCAGCTTTACAGTGAAACAAACACTCAATTTGAGCAACATGGACACAGATAAGCTATTCAGTCATGCAAAGCATGTGAAATCAGAGGAATTTAGTAAACAACCACAGATTGCTAAACTTCTCCATTTTTTAGCGCTTATGCATGTGCAAGCCAACTGCAAAGAATTGTGGTGCAATGAAACCAACTACATCTTTGACTAACTATATCTCGAAGGAAACAACAGTAATGGCTTAAACCTCGTGGGCATTGAAATTGCAGAAAAGGGGAAATCCTTCATTCCTCAATTGTGTTCCATTTTTCCATCGGGCGTATTTAAAAACCATAAATACATATATAAAAAATATGAATAATCTTTGATTATATATATATGATGCCATTATGATATCGTAGTTAATTAACACTATAATTTTTATAATTAATATGAATAAATTTATGTAATTTTTGTTAATTTTTATTAATTTATATCAATTTCTTTTATTTTAAGAAAACCTGGAATTTTTTAAAATTTGGCTGAAAAACCCGGAAAAGTCGGGGAAATTTTTTTTTTATGAAAATGAGTATGAACCCTGTTTAAACCAATCTCCTCAGAAATACATAATTTTTTTAATTTTTTTTTTTATGCAAAGGCATTTGAAGTAAAAAAAATTGCAGACATATTTATCATTTCATTAAGTATGTTAGTGAGATTGTGCTGTACAGTAAAACCTCTCTTTTGCGGACACTGCCAGGACAAAAAAATTTGTCCTTAAAAGAGGGTGGGTTTGAAATACATACATTATGCAAGGGGAAATTATTTGGCCGTAAAAGGGATGACTGTATCTAAGGGGTGTCCGTTAAGAGGGGTTTTACTGTATTATGATCATGTAATTTTCAGCAGGGATTATAGATTAATGAGTGTTATCTGCAACTTTTTTCCAGAGGTTGTAATAAGGAAAAAAAACAGCATACAGATGTGAATGGAAGAATCATGATTCTTCCCAAAAAATTGGGACCAACAACCTCTCGAATTCTTCAAGATTTTATATCTAGCAAAAAAAATGAGCATGTGTGGGGATTGTATTTCTGTGCAGAATATATGATGACTGTTATATTTAAGTAGGAAAATTCCTATGTGCAAATTATATACAGGAAATTATGGTAGATTCATCAACATATCGTGCCATTTTATGTTCTGTTGATCACATTACACTTTATTTTTGCTTGATCTTATTTTTATCTTTGATCCTTTGTTTATCTCATGAAAAATATTCAGGTTTTTTTTTCCTAACTTTTTTAACATCCCAAACTTTATCATGCTAAAACATTGAGACAATGAGATTTCACCATTTGATAGTATCTTTTAGAGATCCTTAGTACAAATTAATTTTTCCTTCTCATAGGGGAACTCGGAAACGTAGGTTACAGTCATGGCCGAGTAAGTCATACAATTTACGCTTCACGCCATCTAGGTGGCAGCATTACCAAAATCTCATGAACAAAAATGACTTGCAGAGTAGTGTCAAAGCTGCTCTGAGAGTAAGCTGCACACATATCTTACGTCAGGATATTAAAAAGTTGGATGACACCCTGAATGCTTCCAAAGTGTCAAATAGCCTGCAAGCAAAGGGCTGTTTCACACCACGGCTGGCTCGTGATTCTAACTGCCCATCAACGAAAAAGAAGGTGCATTTCTTTGATGAAGGAATGAAAACTCCTAGGAAATCATCGCTAGCATTTGAAAAGAGAAGACAGTTGCAACTGACTCCATTTGCATCATCGACTGCAAAAAGACAAGGTAATGATGATGTGAATGATTATGAAAGCCCACAGATGTTCCCAGTTAAGAGGAGGGTGTCAATTTCGTCCTCTCAGATGTCATTGAAAAGCAAAAACTTGAATGGAAAGAGTGTTGCTCATATGCCAGTAAAACTGGTTTCCTTTAGCACCATACAAAAATCTGTGCCAGATCATCCATCAGATTCTTCATTGGGCAAATCTACTTCATCATCTTCAATGTGGAAAAAAGATTTAATTCCAAGCAAGCCTTTGGTGAGCTTGAAATGCTCTACATATTCTGATAGCAAAACGTGAGTTATCTTTCAAAAGACGTGTTTTCTTTGTTAAACTTTTTTACCCCTATTTTTGCAACAATGATTGACAAATCAGGGGGAGGTAGTGCCAAGAAGGGTTTGGTTTTTGACAGTAAAAACTGGTTTTAACCATCAAAAACCTAAATGAATACTTTTAGATAATGTGATGAAAAACTTATTTTTTTTGCAAATCACAATGTTTTATTTTTAATCATTGATTTATTACAATAATTAAAACAAAAAATTAATTAAAATTTCCAGTTTTGAATTTTTTGACATACAAAGAATCTAGAAGAGAAAATATATAACTTTGATTCATTTTATCTAAACTACTGATTATCTGTGTTCAATTTACTATACTAAGTGAAATAGATGTTTATTCAAAATATGTGTGATAGGGGGGATCAAGATTAGGTTTTTGACCTCAGAAACACAGTATTGAAGCAGTAGGAATCTTGCTGTCAAATAGTTTTTAACCTGATAGATATTTTTAAATGAAAAAAAAAAAAACTTACTTTCAGGTAGATTAAAGTGTTTTTATGCTTTGAATGTTAATTACTGAGTATAAAATATATATATTTTGATATTTTAAATTTTCTGATGTGCTCTAAATTTTACTCCATATTAAAATTTCTCCTCGCACAACATCTGTTAAGATTTAAACTCATTTAAAAATTCCTTATTTTACATTGTATAAATTCAGAGTTTTTTCAATCAAAGCATAGCTGGCAGGACTTAATACCCAAAGCATTTTTTGCACGTTTAAGATACAGGGTGTGTACGAACACGGGAAAGTCACAAAGTCATGGAATGAGAAAAAGGTCATTTAAGTCCTGAAAAATTCACAAAATTTGAGTGAAGGTTACAGATTTTTTTTATTCTCCAGATATTTTCTATTTTTTCCGTAAAATCTAGGCTTTGGAGAAAGCTGTGGCATTCAATATTTATTTTCTTCTCTCAGGTTTTATTCTTTCTTTTTTTTTTTGCCCTGGGGATGGATGGGTGAGTAGCAACAGAAAAGGACAATGCCAATATGTAGCCACCTTACATTGGGGCAGACATTATATGGGTGGGGCAAAAAAGCAATTTAGACGATGAACAAAAAAGAGCTTTTCTTTCTTTGCTTGTCTGGACCTTTTAACATATGTAGTATTCCCTCTAATAAAGCAGTGTTCTCAGGATCACGTGATAATTCCTAGGGGGGGGGGGGACTGTAATAGACCACGGCTGGAACAATATTGGTTTTCCGTAGAAAGGACATCTTCCCTGCCACATCATGGAGCAAGGCTGTTGGATCTTTGGTGGGTCGGCAAGCCCGAGTTCTCACTGGGGGGCTCTGTAGTAAATTTATAGCATGAAGAAACAATGATGGTGATTGTCCTATGCCTTAGGGCTGCAGCTCTGTCAGCCCCATCCTTGTGGGGGGACAAGTGAAAGGGCATCAATTTTTTCCCCCGTGAAAATTTTTTTCAAATATACGTTTCTTTATTTAGTTTGATTGCGTCAATATTTACCGACTAGCTATAGCGAACCACAAAATCGTACAATATATGCATGAGACAGAATGAGAGTTCAAGAGAAGACCGACAACTACCTAAAGGGGAAGAACAAAATTATGCTCTATATTTAATTTTTGTGTTCTGACCAAATCACATAACTGACTTGCCATCTGCTAAGAAATCATATAAACCTGTACTCTAAAGTTGAGTACCCCAGAGCTAAAGGTTGATATCTGTGGTGATTCCTCATCATAATAGATTTACCCAGAGAATGAATCCTTTAACCCACTGATCTATCTATTGCTAACAGTCTTAAAATTATATTCTGAATTTCTAGTACTTCTCAATATTTCGTAACTATTCTTTTCTTATTATACTTCAAACTTTTATATATGCGTTTATGTTACGTGCTTTATTTTTAAATCCAAAATTTTTAAATTTGCAGTCTGTTCATGGAGAAAAATAGCACAAATGACACAGAATCACTCAAGGTTAGATTGCATAAAGAATCAAAAAGTTATAATCCTGCAGTCACGGCTCCTAAACCATTTCATTTTAAAACAGATGAAAGAATTAAAAAGAATGTGGATAAAGAAATTCGAATCAAAGACAAAGATTTCGTTTCAACAC